>NC_057795.1:82121250-82421250 GCF_018294505.1 Triticum aestivum | reverse complement strand
GAAGAACCGGGACACAATTGCAGTAGTTTTCCCAGTGCTACCTTAGCCAATATAGCGGAACGTAAGGTACCAAAACATAGGAGTCGCCCAATCCCAACTATTGACCCGAGACATGATTCAGAGCTGATGCTTATAACGCTATGAGTTCGGGGTGCCGAACTACCGTGAAGGTGTTCGGACTTTTTTGCCGCAGTATGGGCATGATGAAGCCCCTGGCATATTAAGGCATATCGTGATAAACAGCCGCCTTTTAACAAAAAGAGTTTTAAATAAAAAATAGCAGTAGACGAGCATCACATAAATCCACAAGTTGTATTTGAATAATACGTCAATGCGTATGAGTACAGATGATGTCATAAAAGGAAATATGATTGCGGAACCTGCTAATACTAGGCGCGAGGAAGTTGTGTTTGGATCCGGGTGTAGTCGGATGATCATAGAGGGGAATATCTAGAGATTCCCTTACGCCCTCGGACTGTTTCCATGCATCCATCCTGACCTACGTAAAGGTGAAGCTGCAAAGAAAATTCAAGGAATGGTTTTGCACCACAGGGCGGTTGAGCCGCAGTATGTGGCTTATGTTATCTTTTTCTGGAGTGTTTTTAGTTAAGCTCCGGGCGAACCGGGCTATCCTACTGTGCAGTAGTTCGGACTCCTTTAATGGTGTCTGGGAGCTTGGTCTTCGACTCGAGGTTTGGCTGTAAGGTGCCATCTGTTGTTCTTGCTGTTAAAGCGGTGGTAGACTCTTCGGCAGTGAGGGGGAGTTCGGACCAGCCATTAACCGTGATGACACCGCGTGGACCAGGCATCTTTAATTTACAATAGGCATAATGTGGCACCGCGTTGAATCGAGCAAACGCGGTTCGTCCGAGCAGTGCCTGATGGCCACTGCAAAAGGGGACGATGTCGAAGACTAAATCTTCGGTATGGTGATTGTCCGGGGATCCGAAGACCACTTCGAGTGTTATTGAGCCCGTGCAACAGGCCTCTACACCTAGTATGACACCTTTGAGGGTTGTTTTTGTGGGCTTGATCCTTCAGGGGTTTATGCCCATTTTTAGCACTGTATCCTGGTATAGCAGGTTCAGGCTGCTACCTCCGTCCATAAGGACTTGTGTGAGGTGGAATCCGTCAATGATGGGGTCGAGGACCAGTGCGGCCGAACCGCCATGATGAATATTGGTAGGATGGTCCCTATGATCGAAAATGATTGGGCAAGAGGACCATGGGTTAAAATTTGGGTCGATTTTATAGACTTCCCTTAGTGCACGTTTCCACTTGGGGATGTGGCTTGCGCATATCATATTCACCATTTTCACCTAGGGGGGGATTTCTTCTGTCCTCCTGTATTCGGTGATCGGGGCTCCTCGTCATCGTTGCTTTGAGACCCTCTCCCCTTGTTTTCGGCGTCTGACCTACCGGCTTGTCTGAAGACCCAGCACTCTCTATTGGTGTGGTTGGCTGGTGTTCCTGGGGTGCCATGAATTTGGCATGGACGGTCGAGTATGTGGTCCAAACTGGACATGCCTGAATTGTTTTTGTTTAATGGCTTCTTCCGCTAACCAGACTTGGAGCCGCTGAATCCGCAATTGACTGATGTGTCTTAGGGACTATCCCTATTTTTGCGGTGCTTGTGTTTGGTACACTGTGGTTTGTCGTTGCTATCCTTGGCTTTCAATGTGCCCGGATTGCTTGCTGTATTGTTTCTATGAGCCAACCAGCTATCCTCGCCGACGCAAAAGCGGGTCAAGTGTGTTGTGAGGGCTTCCATGGACTTTGGCTTTTCCTGGTCGAGATGTCGGGCAAGCCACTCGTCATGGATGTTATGCTTAAATGCCGCTAGGGCTTCGGCATCCGGACAGTCGACAATTTGTTTCTTTTTGGTTAGGAACTGGGTCCAAAATTTCCTGGCTGATTCTCCGGGCTATTGGGTTATGTGACTTAGATCATCAGCATCCAGTGGTCGCACATAAGTGCCTTGGAAGTCGTCTAGGGATGCGTCTACCAGGTTCTCCCTACTCCAGATGGAGTTTGCCGGCAAGCTGTTTATCCAATGCCGAACCGGTCCCTTGAGTTTTAGTTGGAGGTACTTGATGGCGTGTAGATCATCTTCGCGGGCATGTGAATGTGGAGGAAAAAATATTCTATCCATACCGTGGGGTCTGTGGTACCACCGTATGATTTGATGTTCACGGGTTTAACCCCTTCCGGGAACTCATGATCCATTACTTCATCAGTGAAGCATAGGGGATGTGCGGCGCCTCTGTGCCGGGCTTCATTGTATTCGGCCCGGCCGTATTTGTTACTATATCCGGCGTGACGATACTTGTCACGTGTTGGGGCGCCCCCCCGTGATCCGTAGATCGATCTTGACTGTCCTGCTTTGTTTTCCAATACATCTCGCAGGTCCTTCATGTAGCCCTGGGCCTTAGTATTATCGTTTGATTGGTGATGGGGTGCAGTCTGGACTTCGGGCTGGTACGCCGCTTTGTCGTGGCCACGGGGTGGCCGGTCAGCCGCATCATGCATTGGTAGCGTGGGCTTTAAAGCCTCCTCCTCGAGTTGAGGTAGCAACCTGCGCTTTGGGTAGCTTTTGCTACGGCGCTCTAGTCCGTATTCCTCGGCAGCCAGGACCTCGGTCCATCTGTCACTTAGCAGATCTTGATCAGCTTGAAGTTGTTGCTGCTTTTTCTTCAGGCTTTTTGTAGTGGCTATAAGCCTGCATTTGAAGCGCTCCTGCTCGATGGGATCCTCCGACATGATGAATTCTTCGTCACCAAGGATCACTTCGTCTTCGGAGAGAGGCATGTAATTATCGTCCTCTGATTCTCCATCTGTCGCCTATTTCTTTGGGCTAGCTTGCCCGTCTTCTTGCTCGTCCTGCTCGGAGCCTGGCTGGGCAGGATTGTTTTCATCTTCGGCACCATCTGGATTGTTATCTCTTGTGTCGGTATCGCTATTTTTGCTATGGCGGGGCTTGGAGCGGTGCCTATGACGCCGGTGCTTAGATTGCTTCTCCAAGGGGTTATCGTCCGTTGCCTCATTGCCATTGCTTTCTTTCGGGGTGTCCACCATATATATATCGTATGATGAGGTGGCTAGCCAGCGCCCTATAGGCGGTGGGTCCTGTTCTTCTCGTGCATCATCGTCCATGTCGTCGATGTCTTCGGAGTTGAAGTCAAGCACGTCGGTTAAGTCATCGATAGTGGCTATTAAGTGGGTAGTGGGTGGGGGACGAATTTCTTCGTCATCCGCTTCCACTCGAGCCGGAGATAGTTCGGCCAAGAATATCCCGACAAGGAAAGAGACCTTAATGAGTTTAGCACATCACCCATGGGCGAGTGCTGAAAAATGTCCGCGACGGTGAACTCCATGACCGGTGCCCGATCAGATGCGATAGGTACGGACGCACGCGGTTCGAATCCTGTAGCCGGAGACGAGTCCGAGGGTCCGATGACACTAGCCACACAGGAGGTGGGATCAATGGTCGCTTCCGACGCCGATGAGTGTGCGGCCTCCGTGGCAGGGTCCATCCACCCGTCCTCCGAAGGCATGATCTGCCCCGGATTGAATCCAGGTGCCGCCGCATGTGCGATCTCCCGAATACTGTCTGATGGCAGATCAAAGTCATGCCCGTCGTGACCATTTAGCGCACCTGACATGGGCTCGAATCCGTTGAAAATCAAGTCTCCGTGGATGTCGACAGTATAGTTTAAGCGTCCAATCCTAACCAGATGGCTGGGGGCGTAGATATCGATCTGCTCCAGATGGCCAAGCGAGTTGGCCCGCAGTACGAAGCCGCCGAATACGAAGATCTGTCCGAGAAGCAAAACCTCCCCCTAGACTGCGTCGTTGAAGATGATTGAAGGAGCCATCAAGCCTTCTCGCGATGACACAGTGGAACTCTTAATGAAAGCACTAATGTCGGTGTCAAAACCGGCGGATCTCGGGTAGGGGGTCCCGAACTGTGCGTCTAAGGCTAATGGTAACAGGAGGCAGGGGACACCATGTTTTACCCAGGTTCGGGCCCTCTCGATGGAGGTAATACCCTATTTCCTGCTTGAATTATCTTGATGATATGAGTATTACAAGAGTTGATCTACCATGAGATCATAGAGGCTAAACCCTATAAGCTAGCCTATGATTATGATTGTTGTTGTCCTACGGACTAAACCCTCTTGTTTATTTAGACATCGGAGGGTGCTAGGGTTACACAGAGTCGGTTACAGAGAAGGAGATCTACATATCCGAATTGCCAAGATTGCCTTCCACACAAAGGAGAGTCCCACCCAGACACGGGACGAAGTCTTCCATCTTGTATCTTCATAGTCCAATAGTCTGGCCAAAGTATATAGTCCGGCTGTCCGAGGGCCCCTTAATCGAGGACTCCCTCACTTGTATCACCATAGCATCTAAGCTGCAGGGTGGATGTGATATTCTATGCCGCTGTCATTTTTGTTCGTAAACTTGCAAAATACGTGTAACTTGTGTCGTTACTTGTCTAACCGTGCAAAGTGTTTGTACAAAAAAACCATCCTACACTGAAATATCAAAACAACACACAGGGGTCCCAATTGTCATTAATCAAATTTGGACCTGAAACTAACAAATCTGAAAGATGAGATTCAAACTGGCAACCTGGACTACAAAGTGTAAGTCGATAGCCTGAAACAACAAAGGTTGTTGGCTTTGTCCCATAATTTGATTTTATACAGTATTACATTGAATAGAGTAGAGGGAGTGCCTTGTCAACACGTACATGACCGTTGACTCACTTACCGGTGGGTCCCAGGTCTATGATCTCTCTCTTCTCACCATCGTCTAACCTTTGCACGGGCACACACGAAGAGCGGTGCTAGCTTGCCGTGGTGTTATTACAACTTAGAAAAAGCTTAGAAAATAGAAGGATTGCCTAGAACAAGAGACGTTATGGCTGGTCGAGATGAAGCTAACCACATCTATCCTCCGTGCCACGTTGGTATGATGGAGTTGTGTGGCTTTTTTTTGAGAACATGAAGCTGTGTGGCTAGTGGGGTGTTTTCGACTGACTGTCTGGGTCCCGAGGTCGAACCATAGGTACTACGTCTGATAGAGTATATTTTTACACGCACATTTTTCCTCCGTGTCGAGACGTGGCACACCCTACCACGCGGTTTCAGGGTCCTCCCGGGTGGTGCACGCATATATTCTTCCTGACGTGGGACGCCCTACCGCGCGTTCTCTGGGTCATCCTAGGTCATAGCTCCGAAGCAAGTAAATGAGTCATAAAATAACGAAAGACCACCTTTCCCGCCGAGTACATCAGTGAAGCACGGTGGCTAGCTAGTTGGGCTACTTCGACCGATTAGCTAGGCCGCCGCCACATTTGTTTTTCACCCCTTTTTTATCTACTTGCCGGCAGGTAAATTTAAATATCCACCGCGGCGTTGCTCTGGTGTTTGGGTGCGACAGGATATTTAATTTTTTGATTGACGGGAGCAGGTGCGGCAGAATATTTAATTTTTTTGATTCACGGGAGCAGGCGCGGCAGCACTTAGTCACGATGACTCCGCCTGTAAAACCCACTGCTCCCTGATGTTAGAAGTCGTCGACTGGTGTTTTACCATGGTGAAAACCAAAAGATTGCCCGCTCCTCGGCTGGCTCCTTCCGCCTTCCCGTAGATTGCATTGCCTTTCAGCCGTTTCGCCCCATTTGCTTCCTCTCCCCTTTGCTTCTACCTGGTCCATGGCGGAGCAGCAGATCATGGAGTCCGAGGTGAGGCACCTGACACAGGAGCTCCAAGCCAAGGTTGCGGAGCTCAGGGCCAGGGACGTGGAGCTCCGTGAGCTCAAGGAGGAGAGGAGTTCCATGCTCCTCCGTTATGTGTGGGAGTTTTGAGAGCTTCAAAAGCGGCAGGCGTCCACCACAAAGATTCTCGAGGCGTTGGGAGCGTTGCTGCAGAAAGCGGGATATACGATAGGCCGTCAGGGAAGCTGGCTGGAGCGCGAGCGGGCTGATCGTGACGAGGTCCAGGATCGCCTCAGCCACTTGGTGAACCAAGTTGCCACTCACGTGTTGCGGCTGCGCGATGCCTACCGTCGTGCCAGCACGACCATGCTGGCCATTGGGCTAAACCTGTTCGACCACCTGGTCGACTTCAACGAGCTACGGCTTCCTGACTTGGTCTCCTTCTTCACCTATATCTCCAGGAGCTGAGCAGTCTCCACGTGATGGTGGGGGCAGAGATGGACAAGGAGGGGTTGCGGCCTGCCGTCTTCGTTGCGGGGCGAATCCTTTCAGGGCTCCATCACCAGAATCCATTTGTGCCATTGGACGCCGTCTTTGACGAGCTGGCTCCCGTCGACCGGGAGCGGGCTCTGCGGGCGGTTGCACCCTGCATCACCAACGCCATGCGCCTCGAGAAGCAAAGGGACTTCGGTGGTGTTTAGGCGCCCTCTGCATGGGCATGTCCTTGTCTCGGCGCAACATGACCGTTGGATCAAACTCAGACGATGCAGATCAGTCACTGTAGCACAAAGCGTCTGGGTGTGTTTGGTTGCATTCTCATCTCAATAAAGTTGTTTCCTCTTCGTGTATTTGTGTTAACGTACTAGTGTGGACTCGTGCACCCTTCATGCACTCTGCCAAACACCCAAAAGTGGGTCGAGAAGGGAACTTTTGCTCCCATCCCGTGCACCCTTCATACACCCTGCCTACCACTATTCGTGCTTCAGATGATTCATGTTTCATTCCCGACCATTGTAGACCTAGTTCTGTTAACATTGATCTCACCATTCATTCCCGACTAGACAGTCGAAAAAGCGGTACTACGTTACTACATTACTGTTCATATAGTTGACATGCACACAACAATATTTGTTATCTTCATATCTTACTACACGAGCAACAAGATTATGTAGTACTGACGTATGAACCACTTCACATGCCTAGTAGTAGGAGCAATGTGTATGTTCAAGTGGCTGCCGTGTTTCGCACTCCTCTGTCGTAAGAGTGGAAACGCTTGCTGTAATCATTTTTCCCTTCAGAAAAATAGTGGACACGCTCTACCGTGCGGATCCTCCTCCAGCCATATACTAAATTACTTACTTTTGCCGACGTGTGGGACAGCCAGCATCTGGGTCCACCAGCCATGCAGTAAATTACACTATGGTAGAGTGACGGTAGACTACACCGATCGAAGCGCCGCAGTAAAGCCCAATGAGCCGTCAAATCACAAAACCCCCTCCTTTCCAGTAGTAAGTTGGACGGATGAAGCAACCATCATTTCACTCTTCTCTCTCAGCTTCCTCTTGATACGTCTCCAACGTATCTATAATTTTTTATTGTTCCATGCTATTATATTACCCCTTTTGGATGTTTATTGGCTTTATTTTTCACATTTATATCATTTTTGGGACTAACCTACTAACCGGAGGCCCAGCCCGTATTGCTGTTTTTTTGCCTATTTCAGTATTTCGAAGAAAAGGAATATCAAACGGAGTCCAAACGGAATGAAACCTTCGGGAGCGTGATTTTTGGAATGAACGTGATCCAGAGGACTTGGAGTGCAAGTTAAGAAGCAGCCAAGGCTCCCATGAGATAGGAGGGCGCGCCACCTCTATAGGGCGCGCCCCCCTGTCTCATGGGCCCCTTGGGTGTCCACCGAAGTACTTCTTCCTCCTATATATACCTACGTACCCCGAAAACATCCATGAAGCAGACGAAACACAATTTCCACCACCGTAACCTTCTGTATCCGCGAGATCCCATCTTGGAGCATTCGCCGGTGTTCTGCCGGAGGGGGAATCGACCACGGAGGGCTTCTACATCAACATCCTTGCCGTCCGATAAGTTGTGAGTAGTTTATCACAGACCTACGGGTCCATAGTTATTAGCTTGTTGGCTTTTTCTCTCTTTTTGGATCTCAATACAATGTTCTCCCCCTCTCTTGTGGAGATCTATTCGATATAAACTCTTTTTGCGGTGTGTTTGTCGAGATTCGATGAATTGTGTTATGATCAAGTTTATCTATGAATAATATTTGAATCTTATCTGAATTCTTTTATGTATGATTGAGTTATCTTTGCAAGTCTCTTCGAATTATCACTTTGGTTTGGCCTACTAGATTGATCTTTCTTGCCATGGGAGAAGTGCTTAGCTTTGGGTTCAATCTTGCGGTGTCCTTACCCAGTGACAGAAAGGGTTGCAAGGGACGTATTGTATTGTTGCCATCGAGGATAACAAGATGGGGTTTATATCATATTGCTTGAGTTTGTCCCTCTACATCAGGTCATCTTGCTTAATGCGTTACTCTGTTCTTATGAACATAGTACTCTAGATGCAGGCAGGAGTCACTCGATGTGTCGAGTAATAGTAGTAGATGCGGGCACGAGTCGGTCTACTTGTTACGGACGTGATGCCTATATACATGATCATGCCTAGATAATCTCATAATTATTCGCTGTTCTATCAATTGCTTGACAGTAATTTGTTCACCCACCATAATACTTATGCTATCTTGAGATAAGCCACTAGTGAAACCTATGCCCCCCGGGTCTATCTCTTATCATATTTGCTTCCAATCTACTTTTATTTGCATCTTTACTTTTTGCATCTATATTATAAAGTACCAAAAATATATTTATCTTATCTTACTATCTTTATTAGATCTCACTTTCGCAAGTGGCCATGAAGGGATTGACAACCCCTTTATTGTGTTGGTTGCGAGTTCTTTGTTTGATTGTGTAGGTGCGTGGGACTTTTCAGGAGCCTCCTACTGGATTGATACCTTGGTTCTCAAAAACTGAGGGAAATACTTACACTACTATTGCTGCATCACCCTCTCCTCTTCAAGGAAAACCAACGCAAGATCAAGACGTAGCAAGAAGGATTTCTGGCGCCATTGCCGGGGAGGTCTTCGCTCAAGTCAAGACATACCAAGTACCCATCACAAACCCATCTCCCTCGCATTTACATTATTTGCCATTTGCCTCTCGTTTTCCTCTCCCCCACTTCACCCTTGCCGTTTTATTCGCCCTCTCTTTCCCAATCTCCTCCTCTCTTTTCGCTTGCCTTTTTCTGGTTGCTTGTGTGCCTGTTTGTCCTTATGGCTTCACCTAAGGGTCCTGACCACCTTCTCAGAAGGATGGAAGAGATTGAAGCAAATATTAAAAGCTTTATGAATTTGCAATTTGAGCATAATAATTTCTTTAGAAAAGAGCTTAAGGAACAAAAAGGTTTTTTGGGATTTATGAACAAAGAGCTTGATGATATGAATAAAGAATTTTATGTTGTTAACGCTCAAATTACCCAGCTTGAAAATGCTATATCCCAAATTTCTGACAAGCAAGCCACGTTAGTCAATAAGATGGCCGCTAAACCAGAAAAATGAGATGAAAATAATGGTGAAGATCTTAAAGATATTGATGCATCTCCTATTAGATTTATGTTTTGCAATATGAGTTTTGATGATTATGGGACTGATGATGAATCAACTTTGCCTAGAAGGCGTCCCAAGAATTCGGAGTCTTTAGATCTTGATGCTAAATTTGGTAAAAGTGGGATTGGAGAGATCACAACTTTAAATAGCATTGAACCTCGGATTTCAAGGAATTTTATTATGATAATTGTTCTTTAGAAGGTTGTATTGCCTTGTTGCGATCCATTGTTAATTCTCCACATGATTATAGTCAAAACAAAGCTTTTACCAAACATATTGTTGATGCCTTGATGCAATCTTATGATGAAAAACTTAATTTGGAAGTTTCTATACCTAGAAAACTTAATGATTAGTGGGAACCTACTATAAAGATTAGAATTAAAGATTATGAGTGTTTTGCTTTGTGTGATTTGGGTGCTAGTGTTTCCCCGATTCCGAAAACTTTATGTGATATTCTAGGTTTCCATGATCTTGATGATTGCTCTTTAAATTTGCACCTTGCGGATTCCACCATTAAAAAGCCAATGGGAAGGATCAATGATGTTCTTATTGTTCCTAATAGAAATTTGGTGCCCGTAGATTTTATCGTTCTTGATATAGATTGCAATCTTTCTTGCCCTATTATTCTTGGTAGACCTTTCCTTAGAACGATTGGTGCGATTATTGATATGAAGGAAGGGAATACTAGATTCCAATTTCCATTAAAGAAAGGCATGGAGCACTTTCCTAGAAAGAAAGTCAAATTGCCTTATGAATCTATCATGCGGGTTACATATAAATTTAGTGCCAAAGAGGGCACTTGTTAGATCTATCATTGCTTTTATGCCTAGCTAGGGGCGTTAAACGATAGCGCTAGTTGGGAGGTAACCCAATTTTTCTTTATGTTTTCTGTTTTTGCTCTTGTTTGGTAATAAATCTTGCATCTACCTTCTGTTTAGACGTGTTCTTATCTATTAATTAGTGTTTGTGCCAAGTAGAACCTATAGGATAACCAATGATGATAGTTGATTTGATTCTGCTGAAAAACAAAAACTTTGCACGCACGAATATAGTTTTGTTAAATAACAGAAACGTGCTTTTGCGTTGATTCATTTTGCTGATGATCAATAAACAAATTTTCCAGGACTTCTTATTTTGCTAGGATTGTTAGAATTCCAGAAGTTTGCGTTAGTTACAGATTGCTACAGACTGTTCTCTTTTTGACAGATTCTATTTTCTGTGTGTTGTTTGCTTATTTTGATGGATCTATGGCCAATAAAATAGTTTATAAACCATAGAGAAGTTGGCATACAGTAGGTTTAACACCAAAATAAATAAAGAATGAGTTCATTTCAGTACCTTATGTGGTGGTTTTGTTTTCTTTCACTAACGGAGCTTATAAGATTTCTTGTTGAGTTTTGTGTTGTGAAGTTTTCAAGTTTTGGGTAAAGCTTTTATGGACTATGGAATAAGGAGTGGGAAGAGCCTAAGCTTGGGGATGCCAAAGGAACCCCAATATATTCAAGGATAGCCAGAAGCCTAAGCTTAGGGATGCCCCGGAAAGGCATCCCCTCTTTCGTCTTTGTTCATTGGTAACTTTACTTGGAGCTATATTTTTATTCGCTACATGATATGTGTTTTGCTTGGAGCGTCGTGTATTATATTAGTCTTTTCTTTTTAGTTTATCACAATCATCCTTGCTGTACACACCTTTTGGGAGAAGCCTATTTGATTAGAATTTGCTAGAATACTCTATGTGGTTCACTTATATCTTTTGAGCTTGATAGTTTTTGCTCTAGTGCTTCACTTATATCTTTTAGAGCACGGTGGTGTCTTAATTTTGAAGAAAATTTCTAGCCTCTCATGCTTCACTTATATCTTTTTGAGAGTCTTTTAGGACAACATGGTATTTTCTATGGTTACAAAGTTGGTCTTAGAATGATGAGCATCCAAGTTGGGTATAATGAAAACTATCATAGGAAGTGAATTTGATGCTATGATCAATTTGATGCTTGATAATTGTTTTGAGATATAAAGGTAGTAATGTTTGGGTCATGCTAGTGGGTAATTATGAAATTGATAAATACTTTTGTTGAAGTTGGCAAGTCCCGTAGCATGCACATATTGTAAAAGTTGTGTGACAAATTGGTTGCATGAGGTGATCTTTTGATTGTCTTCCTTATGAGCGGCAGTCGGGGATGAGCGATGGTCTTTTCCTACCAATCTATCCCTCTTGGGGCATGCATAGCAGTACTTTGCTTCAAGGGCTAAGTGGACTTTTGCAATAAGTATATAAGTTGTTTTTGACTAATGTGACTCCACGGATATACGCACACTCATCCTTCCACTTTGCTAGCCTTTATTATTACCGCACAACTTTCGCCGGTATCATAAACCATTTATTACCTTCCTCAAAACAGCCACCATACCTACCTATTATGGCATTTCCATAGCCATTCCGAGATATATTGCCATGCAACTTTCCACCGTTCCGTTCATATGACACGCATTACTTTTGTCATATTGCTCTTTGCATGATCATGTAGTTGACATTGTATTTTTGGCAAGGCCACCTTCATAATTTTCATACATGTCGCTCTTGATTCATTGCATATCCCTGTACACCGCCGGAGGCGTTCATATAGAGTCATATCTTGTTCTAGGTTTGAGTTGTAATTCTTGAGTTGTAAATCCATGAAAGTGTGATGATATTCATTATTAGAGCATTGTCCTAGTGAGGAAAGGATGATGAAGGCTATGATTCCCCCACAAGTCGGGATGAGACTTTAGACTTTACAAAAAAAAGAGAAAAAAAAGAGAAAAAAAAGAGAAAGGACAAAGAAAAAAATAAAATAAATGAATAAAATGAGAGAAAAAGAGAGAAGGGACAATGCTACTATCTCTTTTTCCACACTTGTGCTTCAAAGTAGCACGATGATCTTCATGATAGAGAGTCTCCTATGTTGTCACTTTCATATACTAAGTGGGAATTTTTCATTATAGAACTTGGCTTGTATATTCGAATGATGGGCTTCCTCAAAATGCCCTAGGTCTTCGTGAGCAAGCGAGTTGGATGCACACCCACTTAGTTTCTTTTGTTGAGCTTTCATATATTTATAGCTCTAGTGCATCAGTTGCATGGCAATCCCTACTCACTCACATTGATATCTGTTAATGGGCATCTCCATATAGCCCGTTAATATGCCTAGTTGATGTGAGACTATCTTCTCCCTTTTGTCCTCACAACCACCATATACCACCAGAGTGCTATGTCCATGGCTTGCGCTCATGTATTGCCTAAGAGTTGAAAAAGTTGAAGCGCGTTAAAAAGTATGAAACAATTGCTCGGTTCGTCATCGGAGTTGTGCATGATGGGAGAATTTTGTGTAATGAAAATGAAGCATGGCCTAACTATATGATTTTGTAGGAATAAGCTTTATTTGGCTATGCTATTTTGATAGGACATGATTATTTGTTAGTATGCTTTGAAGCATTACTATTTTTATGTTTTATAAGCTTTTATTTTGTATTATTTGGATCTGAACATTCATGGCACAATAAACAAAATTACATCGAGAATTATGCTAGGTAGCATTCCACATCAAAAAATTCTTTTTTATCATTTACCTAGTCGAGGACGAGCCGGAATTAAGCTTGGGGATGCTAGATACGTCTCCAACATATCTATAATTTTTGATTGTTCCATGCTATTATATTACCCCTTTTGGATGTTTATCGGCTTTATTTCACACATTTATATCAGTTTTGGGACTAACCGGAGGTCCAGCCCATATTGCCGTTTTTTTGCCTATTTCAGTATTTCCAAGAAAAGGAATATCAAACGGAATGAAACCTTCAGGAGCGTGATTTTTTGGAACGAATGTGATCCAGAGAACTTGGAGTGCAAGTCAAGAAGCAGCCGAGGCTCCCACGAGATAGGAGGGCACGCCCCCCCCCCCCCCTGTAGGGCGCCCCCTATCTCGTGGGCCCCTCGGGCGTCCACCGACATACTTCTTCCTCCTATATATACCTACGTACCCCGAAAACATCCAGGGAGCAGACGAAACACAATTTCCACCACCGTAACCTTCTGTATCTGCGAGATCCCATCTTGGAGCCTTCGTCGGCGTTCTGCCGGTGGGGGAATCGACCACGGAGGGCTTCTACATCAACATCCTTGCCCCTCCGGTGAGTTTTGAGTAGTTTACCACAGACCTACGGGTCCATAGTTATTAGCTAGTTGGCTTTTTCTCTCTTTTTGGATCTCAATACAATGTTCTCCCCCTCTCTTGTGGAGATCTATTCGATGTAAACTCGTTTTGCGGTGTGTTTGTCGAGATCCGATGAATTGTGGGTTTATGATCAAGTTTATCTATGAATAATATTTGAATCTTCTCTGAATTCTTTTATTTATAATTGAGTTATCTTTGCAAGTCTCTTCGAATTATCAGTTTGGTTTGGCCTACTGGATTGATCTTTCTTTCCATGGGAGAAGTGCTTAGCTTTGGGTTCAATCTTGTGGTGTCCTTACCGAGTGACAGAAAGGGTTGCAAGGCACGTATTGTATTGTTGCCATCGAGGATAACAAGATGGGGTTTATATCATATTGCTTGCGTTTATCCCTCTACATCATGTCATCTTGCTTAATGTGTTACTCTGTTCTTATGAACTTAATACTCTAGATGCAGGCAGGAGTCGGTCGATGTGTGGAGTAATAGTAGTAGATGCAGGCAGGAGTCGGTCTATTTGTTACGGACGTGATGCCTATATACATGATCATGCCTAGATAATCTCATAATTATTCGCTTTTCTATTAATTGCTCGACAGTAATTTGTTCACCCACCATAATACTTATGCTATCTTGAGAGAAGCCACTAGTGAAACCTATGGCCCCGGGGTCTCTCTCTTATCATATTTGCTTCCAATCTACTTTTATTTGCATCTTTACTTTTTGCATCTATATTATAAAATACCAAAAATATATTTATCTTATCTTACTATCTTTATTAGATCTCACTTTCGCAATTTGCCGTGAAGGGATTGACAACCCCTTTATTGCGTTGGTTGCGAGTTCTTTGTTTGTTTGTGTAGGTGCGTGGGACTTTTGAGGAGCCTCCTACTGGACTGATATCTTGGTTCTCAAAAACTGAGGGAAATACTTACGCTACTATTGCTGCATCACCCACTCCTCTTCGAGGAAAACCAACGCAAGCTCAAGACGTAGCACCTGTCTTGAAGAAAACCCCCACTCGCTTCACTTCTCCCTCATCTCGTTCCTCATTTCACAATTCTCTCTCAGCTTCCTCTCTTGGATGTACGCTGGAGCACCGGGCGACGTGATGTCTATGGCTTTGGCCAAAACTGTCGAGGCTCATGGTACGAAGAAGCACAAGAACCCCATCGAGACTACCGTAGACAAGCTCAAAGCCATCGCCCTATGCAAGCCCCCCTCTCCGGGATCCCTCATTAACAATGTCCAGGTAATATCTCTTCTTGACGATCTTTTTCTCGATCTTGGTGATGTTTTTTCATCTAACACGCAGTACTTGTACTGGTAGTACAACTTTTTGGGTGATCTTGCAGGTGATTTTAGTGTGCCAAATGGTGGTTCTAAATTCCTCTTTTGAACAAAACATGTGAGAGGTTGACACTGAGTTCTTAAATATTACTTTCAACTACTCCCTCTGTCCCAAATTTCTTGTCTTAGATTTGTCTAGATACGGATGTATGTAATACTAAAATGTGACTTGATACATCTGTATCTAGACAAATCTAAGACAAGAATTTTGGGACGGAGGGAGGACTTTATGAACATCAATGCTACTTTTGAAAAGGGTATATTTGCCTCAGTAACTTGTGTTATGGATATTGCAAGTAATCCCTCTGCTCTCATGCCTATGAAGACATGTTCTAGTGTCTTTGTTCACTCATTTCTGTGCGTATATGTAGTCATATATGGAGCATAATATCGAAAATCATATTATATTTCTGAATGGAGGTATTAATAAAATATGGTTTCTGTTTGAATTAGAACCAGGTCCGCGGTGGAGATGAAGTTCTCAAAGTCATGCCGTGTGAACTGGAAGACCTGATGATGAGTTCTACTACCAAACTATCCAGCTGCTGTGTCCTTGTCGCCACGTGTCCTGAACTAGTTTTTTCCTGTAGTATTGTTGTTAGGCGTGTTCTCGAGGCTGTACTTGAACACAACAATTTCCTGGTTGTGCCTTCGATTACGAAGGGTGTGGTTCTTGTAAAGCTTCCCAACAAATCTGATGCGGCCTGCCTTCATCATCATGTTTATGAGTGGAAAGACCACTCTGTTAGGTTCTCCAAGGTTGACAAGATTGTGATGGTGCATGTAGACATCTCTCATGAAGTCCATGGACTAGTCAGTTATGCGGGGTTCATCATGTAGGTCGGTGGCAAGAAATAGTCTGCAGAGTTTAATTAGTGCAACTTTGCTTGTCTGTAGTAAGTACTATTGTTCAGTACATGATTTTTGTTTATGAACCCTGTATTGTTTATTAGTACTGCCGCTTTTGGTGTGTAGTCAGTCCTGAGAACGGCCTATGTTAATGTCTATCCACTCAATTCAGTCTGTATATTTTGAAGTATCTGCATCATCTTTTTTGTGGACGGTTTATCAGTTATGGTTACACTCCAGTATTTGTATGCATTGCAGGGTTTATCGAACCCACCAGGATTTCCAGTCCCATGGATGTTCGGTCCATACGATTTGTCACGACCTTGGCGGAGCTATGGAGTTTGTCGGAGAGGAGCGGCAGTGGCCGAGGCCATGGTGGCTGTGGACGGCGGGGACAGCGATCTCGGCCGCGAGAGAGAGAGAGAGAGCAAGGGGGAAGAGGAATGGGCATGGGAGAGAGCGAGAGAGGCTTGGGGGGGTGGGGGTGCGAGCGAATGAAGTCATGAATGGTCGCAGACTCTTTGAACAAATGTGCTGTGTTCTCCTCGATACGTGCCAATAAGCGGTTAGACTCACGCTTGTTTCTCTCCATGTCTAACATGAACTCTATCAACGAAAGCGGGTCGGGAGGATCCTCATCCCTACCATCTCTGTGGTTCTGGCTACGAGCAACAGAACCTTGCTTAACTGATGACATCCTGAGAAACAATACCAAGGACGGAATCAGCATTAGCTATAGGTTGTAGAATGTAGGACAAGGAAATTAGTAACTCTCAAACTCCTAGGGAAATTCCGGCAGCATAACGGCAGTAGATGGGACATTCTGCTAAAAATGGGGTAGTACAACAACTCAACATCACCAGTCAAGGTTCTGAGATAGTACTAAACAGACTACACCAGAAGTACTCGAAAACTGGGATATGACTTTGATCAACCAATCCTATGGGACTACGGAGTAGTAGCACATGATGCTAATAGACGGAAGAGAAAGCCTAGTTCCTTAACCTCGGAGGAAAGATAGGATGAATCGGATAATAAGGCCATGAGGTAAAGGAGTAAAAAGAGCCTTACGTTCCTTCCCACAATTAATTCCCTTACATAACTAGAGAATTTCTAGACTCAGCTTCGACCAGTTTGGCTTGGTAATCCTACAAGCAGCCAGGCTCTGATCCAAGCTGGTCGAAGTTGAGTCTAGAAATGCTTTAGCTATATAAGGGAATTGATTCTGTAAGGGAACGTAAGGATCTTTTTACTCCTTTAAGGGTCCTTCTAATCTGAGTCATCCTCTTCTCTTCTACAGGGATTAAGAACTAGGCCTTCTCATCTATCTATCAGGATCACGTGTTACTAATCCGTAGACTCGTAGGACTGCTGGATTTACGCCTCATTTTAGTTCCTACTACTTCTGTGTGTTTTTAGGTGATCTCATAACCTTTTTATTGTGATGTTGAGTGGTCACGCCACTTATTTGCAGGATGTCTCAAACCTTCATGAGCATTTACAGTCGTTATGATGTCCGAGTCATCCCATGCTTCTATATAGTCTGATGCATTTGCAAATCCTTCCTCCCAGTTCCCGATATCCTTTTGTGCCAGATTAAGCACACTAAATGGTGTGTTGAGGTACTCCATTGCATTGACATATATGTTGGAGCTAGTATTATGACCCTAGGCATCCTAGAGAACCACCAAGTAATCTAGTAATGCTTTATAATCCTAGTGTGATGATTCTGTCCATCATTCTCGAAAGCATCCAGTGATGCCATTTAGTTAGTAGGCATTCCATTCCTGGTTTCTTGAACCCGAGTTTCACCCTACTTACTTCGTGTTGATAGTGTTTGCTCGTTCCTTTAGGTTATTAGTAACCTTTGCGATAGTCCTCGAGGTCCGTGGTATATTGTTCTTCCAAATACCATGAACCATTCTTGGCAGGAGTTCTTTTGAACCAAAAGATCACAACCAGAGTGCTCTTGATGAGTTCTCGATTCTATGTTGTGACTCTGCCAGTTCTACCTTTCTTCATGGGTTTTCCGGAAGAAATATGTTGAACTCGTTCCACATGCTAACCTATGGACCCACAACTCAGAAAGTTATATGTTCCTTGAGTTGTCACCCTTTAGTTGTTTTCTGACCTTCGTCTATCAACTGATAGTCAAGAGTATGCTTGCACTCGTTTATCGATGCCTTTACTCTTGTGTTCTGTCAAGCTATTCTATCTCGGAATGACTAGGAGAAACAAATTCCAGTACCTTATCCATCTCCAGGATTGGGTCAAATCAGTTGTAATCCGCAAATCAAATGCCAACCCAGCTCTTGATTATGTTCTATCCTGAAGTATTACCGTCTTATGTCAAGAATGTCATGAGAATTGCACCACCTCTTATGAACTCTTGACGCAGTGATACTCATCGCCATCATTATTCATTCCTCGCTCCTTGCGTTATTGTGACCGGAATACCGACAAGTGAATCGTGATGTGTGAAATCAATACTCCTAGCAACCCATTGCTTGGTAGTTAAAGGACAAAAATTTCATTCCTAGCGCATTGGTTCTTAAATCACCATCCTAGGACTGATCGTGCTACCCAATCCCTACTTCCGGGTGCACTCCTCGATCAATGAGTTGGGATCGTAATGATCCCTCGCTCTTTTGATCATATCGTCTGGCCCTGAAAAGCAAGGTTGTTCCCGAGCTTAATAACATATCGGTGGTTCGTGATTTTCTGAACATACTCTCGGAAGTGTTACCAGGTTGTCACCTGACCTCTATGTTGAGTTCGTGATCAAGTTGGTTCTTTTAAACCAGCCATTCTCCAAGAATCTGTGTTGGTTACCCCCTGAACTAGTTGGTTTAGCTAAACAACAACTTGGAGAGTTGGAAGATGAAACCTTGTCCCACTTAGTTCATATTCCAAGGAATATCCTTGTGTGTGTGTGTTTGTGCATTGAAGGAAGATGATACCTTCATCGATTGATCCTCATGATCAATTGCCGATGCTATTGTCTTATCCAACCTTTGATTTGAGCATGGGCTATCGTCAAATCAAATCAGCACCAACGAAGATCGTAATTTTGTCTTACTCGTGGTTGATTCCTCGAGCATAGACCATTATATATTTTGGTCTGACCAATGCTATCATCTGGTTCACATAATTGTGGAATTCCATCTATATGGAAGCCTCGATGGATTGTTGTTGAGCCTATTGACAACATTTCCATCTTGTCCATGATTTATGTCGAACATCTAAGTAGTGCTGGAAACTTTTATAAGCATTATCTTCATGTTCCGTTCATGCAGCATACGTTCGGACACTATCGGTAGTCATCATGGACCGGGGACATGAGGGGAATTTCCTAGGGCTGGAATTCTGGCCGCTAGATATTTCGACTCGAAACGCTGAGGCTCGACTGGTTGGGGTTGCCTAATGTGCGTACCACGCACGCCACCAGAAGGACACGATCCTGGTTTTTTTAGTATCAACATGAGCCACAGTATGGCTGGTACGCCGTTGGGTCCCACCATTCGAGAATATGAAAGGAACCTTTTAAATTGTCGAACGAATCAATGTGTATTACAATGCCCGTATTTTCCTTGCAGATACTAATCTCAACGTGGTAATTGGTTTATGACGAGTTGTTGAATTAGAGTGAGTTTGTGATATAGTGACCTCAACGTGGATTTCACATTCATTGTATCCCTCGTAAGTTTTTCAATGCAAATTCAAATTTAAAAGATTAACAATATGGAGGTGAAAAAACTTTGTATGTATGAAGCATATGACCACACACACACAGACACACACGCACGCACGAACACAACAACAATCCAATAAGTATGGTGCATCTATTTTTCCAACCCATGCATGTATGACATGAATTCAAGAATACTCCTTCTATTCCTAAATATTAGTCTTTTAGAGATTTCAACAAGTGACTATATACGAAGCAAAATGAGTGAATCTACACTCTAAAATATGTCTATATACATCCGTATGCGCCAGTCCATTTGAAATCTCTAAAAAGACTAATATTTAGGAACGAAGGGAATAAAATGTAAGACATGCATGGTCCTCAGTTCAATATTTAGAATGAACATGAAACTAAAACATGAATATTAAGTCTAGTACTATAGTACATGCAAATGTTGTGTTTAGGCGGAGCTATGATTTTCGGGGGTCAATCCATCGACCTTAGATAAAATTGTGAACCACTGTTTAGGGTTGTTTAGATTTTATTTGTCCCCACCCTCCCAACCACCGATTGGTTGTGCACCCCCACCCCTCCTCCCCAAGAGAATATCATGTGCACCCATACCTTAGATGCTATATGCCGATACGAGTTGCTTGGAGCTTGTAGATCTGAGATATAGCAGCTCATGATGTCTTAATATTTTTATAGGAAACCTTGATGAGTTTGAGAATTGCACACAATTTTTACAAAAACTACTCAGATGCCCTTGGATCCCATATCCAACGACCTCGAAGCTCGTATCATCGTAGCATCTAAGATGAAGGAGGACATCATATTCTCCTATATGTAAGAATATCATGTGCTACCACACGTTAGATGCTTTGGTGATACAAGCTCTTCGGAGCCGTTTTATTTGTGACCCAACACCTCCTCGGTGGTTTCAATGGTTTTTTGTAGAAAAGCCCCCAAAGAGTTCGGCCACTACTTACAAGCACAAAGACTGCTCAGATGCCATTGGATCTCAGATCAAACAACCTCGGAGCTCATATCACCGTAGCATCCAAGCTGTGATAGCACCTTATGTTTTGTCGCAGGGGAGAATATGATGTGCTCCCACACCATAGATTCTATGGTGATACGAGTTCACTGAGATCTAACGGCCCATAGTAGAAGGTTTGAATGTTTTTCTAATATACGGTTGAGAGAGTTTGGGAAATGCGCAAAAAGTACAAGTACTACGCACGTGGCATCTGATCACTGATCATACGACCTAGATGCTCATATCAACGTAGAGGGTAATTAAGCTACAGGGAGCACCTAATATGTGCAATGGGGAGCCATTGGATCCAAGATGCAGCGGCACACACGAGGCCTGAATGTTTTATTTGCATAAAAACCTTTGGAGAGTTTGGAAATTATGCATAATGACAAAGACTACTCCCAAGCCATTGGATCTCACTTCCAACGGTGTAAAAACTTGTTGTCGGTGTCAAAGCTGGCGGATCTCGGGTAGGGGGTCGCGAACTGTGCATCTAAGGCTAATGGTAACAAGAGGCAGGGGACACGATGTTTTACCCAGGTTCAGGCCCTCTCGATGGAGGTAATACCCTACTTCCTGCTTGATTGATCTTGATGATATGAGTATTATAAGAGTTGATATACCACGAAATTCCCCTCATGTCCCCGGTCCATAATGACTACCGATAGTGTTCATAATGACTATCGGTAGTCATACTTCTTCAAACGATCGTTTGTGATTGCCATTGGCTGGTATAGAGAGTTTTAGTGATCTTTGTATCAAAAGTAATTCTTTTCGCCACCTAAGGGAAAATCCCACGAGTCACCTCTCCTAAGCTGCCCCGTTATGGAATCATGGCAATTATCTCCTCGCTACTTTGAAAACCTTGCACCATCTTATTCAACCATGGAATTGTTGCCTATGAACTTGAATCTTCGTCTCTGCTTTCCATCACCCTGATGTGAGTTTTGTGTCTCAGCTCAAGAGTTGTTCATCGCCTCATTCCGTGAGTTGATCATGAGTTGCCCAATCTTTAAGAAGATCGATTCCTGTAGAGGTCTTTGTTGTCATCGTGTTGGCCAAAGATCTCAAAAGCAAAGACGTCAAATTCACAAACAATTTGATCGAGAAGATTGTGTTAGCTTGTGTCCCCTTTGTCTTCTTACCTCACGTCTTGAATCTCGGGACGAGATTCTTGTTTAGTGGGGGTGAGTTGTCACATCCCTAGAATTTGGTTGTAGATAGTGGCATTGCATCCATGCATCATGGTAAATTTCAAATGAACTTTCAATGGGGATTGATCAAACCCCTAGCAGCAAAACATTGCAAATAGGTTCAACTTAAAAATATTTTCAATGAACACAAATTGGTCTGCAAACATGTTCATGATTTATGGAAAAAGGTGAAAACCATATCCAGAGATGATGCATATTTTCCCCTGACATTTTGGTATTTGAATTAATACTATACCTATTTGAGTTGGAGCAAATGAATCCTATAAATATATTTATTGCTCTAACAATTCTGAAATTTGAGGTGGCCCTGTAATAATATAGTTTGCATCCACAAACAATTTCAGCATTTATGAAAGTGGTTTGGTCTTTGAATGAAACCAAAACATACTGCAAAAAATAGAAAACAGAAATAAAATTAGAAAGGGAAACAGAAACACTACCTGACACATACCTGGCCTCACCTGTATAGCCCACCAGAGAGGCCAGCCCACCACTGCTGCAGGCCCAACCCACCAGGGGCAGCACTGTCTTCTTCCTCCTGCCAGGAGGAGAAGCAGCTGCATGCCTAATACATAGCCGAGCCGCGCCAGCTCCTGCTTGCCACCCCACGGCGTCTCGGTGTTTCAAACCGCGCCACGGAGATGCCCTCGTTTCCCAATGCCTCTCTCCTCCCTCACACCCCCCTCTGGCCCTCTCTCTCTCTCGCAAGAACAGAGTGCTGCCGCCGCCGCCGTTCGCTGCCACCATGTCCACCGCCTCCCTCTCGACCCCTCGCCGTGACCACGAGCTCCTTCTCAACATCCCTGACCCCCTCGACGAGCCACGAGGCCCCAGATGCGCGGCAACACCGCCACTGCCGTTGCCCTCTTCGTTCGGCCACTGAGATCGCCATCAACCTCCCGTCATCACCAGCCCCTCCCCGAGCTTGCTGAGGCCACCGCTGCAACCGCCGTGAGCTCCTCTTCCTTCTCCCCCTAGCAATGTCGCTCTAGCTGCCCCTAACCTTGTTGGTCATCACGGCCGAGAGCTCAGCTCCGCCGGCCATGTCGCCACCGTGGCAGCAACAAGCAAAGCTTGCGTCCGAGCGCGCCACGATGCTATGCACCCTCCCAGGAGCCGAAAACCATCACATGTTTGTCCTACGTTGCACCACATTGCCGTTCTCGAGCACGCCCAAACCATGGCCGCCGCAACCTCGTCATCGGTGTCGATTCCGGCGACCCCTGCATCCAGCTTCATCATCGCTTGATGCGGGCGAGCAAGGGCTATGCCTTGGTGCCCTCAGCACGCCAAACCACCGCCCGTAGCGCGTTCCCAACCGTCGCTGCCGCGTCTATGTGCTCGCCGGCGTTTAACACCGGTGGGATGACGTGGCACGTTGCTACGTCTTGAGCTTGCGTTGGTTTTCCTTGAAGAGGAAAGGGTGATGCAGCAATAGTAGCATAAGTATTTCCCTCAGTTTTTGAGAACCAAGATATCAATCCAGTAGGAGGCAACTCAAAAGTCCCACACACCTACACAAACAAACAAAGAACTAGCAACCAACGCACTAAAGGGGTTGTCAATCCCTTCACAGCCACTTGCGAAAGTGAGATCTGATAGAGATAGTATGATAAGATAAATAGATTTTTGGTATTTTATTATATAGATGTAAAAAGTAAAGATTCAAATAAAAGTACATTGAAAGCTTATATGATAAAAGATAGACCTGGGGGCTATAGGTTTCACTAGTGGGTTCTCTCAAGATAACATAAGTATTACAGTGGGTGAACAAATTAATGCCGAGCAATTGATAGAAAAGCGAATAATTGTGAGATTATCTAGGCATGATCATCTATATAGGCATCACGTCCGTGACAAGTAGACCGACTCCTGCCTGCATCTACTACTATTACTCCACACATCGACCGCTATCCAGCATGCATCTAGAGTATTAAGTTCATAAGAACTGAGTAACACATTAAGAAAGATGACATGATGTAGAGGGATAAACTCAAGCAATATGATATAAACCCCATCTTTTTATCCTTCATGGCAACAATACAATATGTGCCTTGCAACCCTTTCTGTCACTGGGTAAGGACACCGCAAGATCGAACCCAAAGCTAAGCACTTCTCCCATTGCAAGAAAGATCAATCTAGTAGGCCAAACCATACTGATAATTCGAAGATACTTGCAAAGATAACTCAATCATACATAAAAGAATTCAGAGAATATTCAAATATTTCTCATAGATAAACTTGATCATAAACCCACAATTCATCGGATCTCGACAAACACACCGCAAAAAGAGTTTACATCAATAAATCTCCAAAAGAGAGGGGGAGAACATTGTATTGAGATCCAAAAAGAGAGAAGAAGCCATCGAGCTAATAACTATGGACAGTAAACTCCTCACAACTCATCGGAGGGGCTATGGTGTTGATATAGAAGCCCTCCATGGTCGATTCCCCCTCCGGTAGAGCATCGGCAAAGGGTCCAAGATGGGATCTCACGGATATAGAAGGTTACAGCGGTGGAAATTGTTTTCCGTTGGCTCCCTAGATGTTTTTAGGGTACGTATGTATATATAGGAGCAAGAAGTACGTCGGTGGCTGCTCGTGGGGCCCAGGAGACAGGGGCACTCCCAGGAGGTGTGGGCGTGCCCTCCTATCTCCTGGCTGCCTCATTTGCTTCGTGACTTGCACTCCAAGTTCTCTGGATCACGTTCGTTCGAAAAATCACGCTCCCGAAGGTTTCAGTCCGTTTGGACTCTGTTTGATATTCCTTTTCTTCGAAATACTGAAATAGGCAAAAAAAACAACAATACGGGCTGGGCCTCCGGTTAGTAGGTTAGTCCCAAAAATGATATAAATGTGTAAAATAAAGCCCATAAACATCCAAAAGGGTTATATAATAGCATGGAACAATCAAAAATTATAGATACGTTGGAGACGTATCACATGTCATTAGCCGCTAATCACCGCGCTAATTAACCACCTCTCTCACTAATTTACGGGCCCCATGCCCAAATTAACCCTGGGATTTATTCCCTATTTAAATTAAGCTAATGCCCGTGGCCCCACTGGTCAGTTTGACCTTGCCACCTCAGCATTCACCGTGCCCCATTGGTCAGCCTCTGCTGTTGACGCTGATACACCAACACACGGCCCCCACTGGTCAGGTTTGACCTGGACCGCACCCCGTTGACTTGCTGGCGTAGTGCTGACGTAGTAATGCATTTTCTGGAATTAGTTCAATTCTAAATATTTAGAAAAAAATCCAGAAAATTGCCTAAACTTCTAAAAATCATAGGAAATCAACCATAACTCCAAATGCAAAGATTTATATATGAAAAATGATCAAAAAAATCCAATCTATCCATTTATGCTACTTTCATGCATGTTAAACGAACTTATACCACTGTATAAGTGAAAACATGATAATGGCATTTTAAATGCTAAATATGGAGTTTGCATACGAACCCTTGGTTCATATGGACTTCATCTAAATTGTTGCTAGATGCTTTAGGACAAATCATAACATTATTGCCATGTCACATTCATGCATCGTATTGTGCATTGCATTGATTGTGTTCTTCCTTGTTTGCCGGTAATTTTTCCCTCTCGATAGACGTGTTCCGGTGATGAGATCGATGACACCGATGAAGAACTATACTATCTTCAGAAGTGCCAGGAAAGCAAAACCCCCTTGTTCATTCTGATACAATCCCACTCTCTCGCTCCTGCATTCTTTTACTGCATTAGGACAACAATGATTCAACTGTTACATGCTGCGGTAGTTGAACCCATTTCCTCTGCATGACCTGGCATTGCCAAAGTAAATAAATGAAACCCACTAGCATGAGTAGGAGTTGTTTGAGCCCTGATGTGCCTACTCATTCATGCTTGTTTGTCACGACCTTTGGATTGTCCTGCTTGTGGGAGTAGGCGGGGCCCCTACATGCCACCCGTAGTTGGACGATCAATCTTCTATTTAGTACTTCAACATAGTGATTTCCTGGTAAGGATTCACTCGTGTCACATCAAGTAAATCTTATTGATTCACTCCTGTTTTCTTTCTTTTCCTGCAATTTTACGATGCGGGTTTTGCATGTGATATTCATCATAGAATAAAATGTTTGGTTTGCTCTATGATGGCTATTTTTGCAGGTTTCACTTCTTATGTCGTGTCAGTAATGAAGGCACTGTCCATCGCTTATATTACTGGAAAAAATTGGATTAGTCTGTTGTCTGAGTACAAGCTGAATCCCTATGATGAACTGCGGTTTGGTTTAAAAAACGCCACAATTAGTCCTTCTCGCGTTTAAAAGAAATGAAGAAAATAACTCGATCACTGTCACAGATCCTAGTCAAGTTAGAAAGCTGATCATAGGAGACCAGACACGATCGTCACTGTATCACACATCGGTACCACCTTCAACTATGGATCAGGCACCGGCAGTTGCTCTAGCACTGACAGCGGCAGTAGCTCTGTCTGATCCAGCTGAGGATTGGGCACCGACCGTGTCAGCAGATCAGACTAATCTATAGGAGGATCGGGCATCGATTCTGTCACTTGCTCCGACACCAGCACTAGCTCTACAAGGAGCACCATCTTCGACAACAGTAGCGGCTTCGGCACCTGCACCAACACTTGCACTTGCATATGCTCCGGCCCGTGCAGCGGCAACCGAACGAGCAGTTGCACCGGCAATATACTGGGCTGCAGTTCGCACTTCATGTACCAAAGTCCTTACAAAAACCGACATGTCCACCTTCATGGTAAGCATTGGCCGCCCGAGTGCTTTGTTTTTTTTCTTTCCATGTTGTTTCACATGATTCACTGTGTTGATATAACTATTTGGGTATGTGTTCTTGTTTGCAAACAGAGAATTCCTAGAGCAACGAGGGAGTCGTTCAACAATCCGAGCGATCGCGGCCAAGTTTCTCTTACCATGCGCAACCTTGTGTGAATGAACCTGCTTAATATACCATAAGTAGAAAGGATGGTCGCATGATGATTCATTGTAAAGGATGGTCAAGGTCCAAATCTAAATCATATCTTGCGGTAGGGGATGATGTCAAAATTGAACTTTCTTGGTAAGGAGAGCTGGTCCAAATCAACTTTGAAATTCTTTAGTAGCAGCACGCAACTGCCGAACGAATCTATGCTCCGAGAGATTTGGATGTAATAATCTGGAAGGGTGAAACAAGTGTCCTATGTGTATAAGTAGTATGGAAGTATTATTTATCACATGGTATATCATTGATAGAATTGCAACTCTCATTGCTGGTTAGGAAGTGTCGTTTGATTTCATTCCAATAGCTGTCATGCTTTATTGAATTTTGTGTATATGCCTTGCGATAGCATCTAAAACCAGCGCCGTACCGATCGCTTGCAATATGAAAAGTGCTGAGGTAGAACACATGGGCCCCCAAACATGCAGGGTGGGCCTGCGGCCCAAAGTCCAGAACCGTGAGCCTGTCTGAGTATTATATTCTCAGCTGAACCCCCATAATGCCCGTGTGTTGCACATAACATCAAGATGCATTTGTATGAGTATTTTATCTTGTGAGATAAAAGGATGAATGAGGGAAGGCCTTATTTGCAAATGTGGAGCGGTGTGTGGGTACCTTTTTGCGAAATTGCCATAATTTCCTTCCTATCCGTTAGATATAATTCGGACGGCCTATATTGCACGATGGTAGGCACACCATCATCACCAACTCGTCTATACTGTGTTAAAAAACTCTATTTTTTATAATTATTTATGTTATATATGTTCCCCTTGATTTTTCTTATGTATAAAGTTGTGATATAAAAGATTTGTATATTTCTTTATAGAGGGAGTATCTCTCTGTCAAAAATATATTTATGTGTAACTAGTTGCTCCAGTCTTTCTACTTCCTTTCGCTGATATGTGGGCATCCGATAATAGAGTCCACGTGCCATATGCACAAATTAGACTGCACAACTGCACGGTAGACACACCACGGTCGTAGCGCCGCAGTAATGCCCAATGAGCCGTCAAATCACAACCCCCCCTTTCCAGCTTTAGCAGTAAGCTGGGCGGACGAAGCGGCAATATTTCACTGGGCCTAAAACCCCTTCTCCCTCGTCTATTGTTCAGAGAAAACCACCTCTCAGCGATTGCATAGGGTTTTCTCATGGAGAACCAAGTACGAATTCTTCATCCATCCCCGATAAATCCAAAACCCTTGATCGCAGGTAATCCTTGGATGGCGGCTGCCACCGTTGATGCATTTTTCTTCATACTGAATCTAGTGTGTTTCATTTGCAGTGCCCAAAGTGCGGGGACCCTACAGGTTTCTGCGCCCTCGGCGAGAGACCACACTTGTTCCTTCTGATCCTAACACAGGATTTTAAAACACGCACAATATGTTCCTAGATTCCTCTTTTCTATCTAGGAGGGTGGTTTTTTTTTGAACATGTTGTCGACTAATATGGAAATTTGGATTGCTATATTTGGATAAAATGTTCTACTAGTACGATGGTCAACACTGACATGAAGGAGGAAGTTATTTCTAGATTTGGATAGGGAATACATTGTGTTCTTATATTATTTTTCCTGTAGTGCATTATTTGCTCTGCCAGAACACATGTACTCAAGATGCTTGGACTTTCCATAACTGAATACACCAGTTTAATGGTCACAGTGAAGACAAGCCATGGACATAAGTTCCGAGTTCGGTTCATGAACCAAGAAGATCGCTGCTTTTTTTATGGCCGAACTTGGATAAACTTTCTCAAGTGTTACAGACTGAAAGTTGGCGCACGAATGTTGATGGAAATAGTAGAACCTGATCTCATCTTCACTGTGATCTTCCACCCCGACATCATTCCAATTGTTCATCCATGTTAGTTTTGTATCTAGTTCTTGCTTGTTGCCTCGATTACGTCTTAATCCACCTATTCTGTCTAACTAATCACAATTTAACTTTAGAAGTAGCAACGAATCTCTCACGAAGACACTACTTCTAACTAATATTTTCTTATAATTGGTGGCACGTGTAGGTTTTTTAAGAGTTAAGCAGGTTGCTCACTTGTTATTCTGTTAACTTGGCTGTTACTGATGGCACTGAAGTTGACTGGGACGACATCCAAAAGTTCCTACACTTTATTGATCGTCTTGAGGTCCTTGTGGGGCATTACAATGGTGGAAGGCCACGTGGGATATGTGTGCCACTGATGCACTCTATGAACAGGTGCAACTGTGTCAAGAAACTTATGGTACGAGTTGTTTTTTGTTATATATGTTGTTCATAAACTATTCCTTATACATAGTTTTACAGCTGTGATCTTCTTCAAACAGAAACTGCCCAGTTCTATTGTTCCTATACAGATGCCTGACCATGGTCGGGTCAAACTTGCGCTTGCTCACAACATGATGTTTATGTCGACCTACTCCTTTCCCCTTGGAGGTGAAAAGATACTTATTCATGGGTGGTCTCAAATAATGAAGGCCTGTCCATCTTGGAGAATAGCACAGAAGATTATGTTCATGCTTTTCCATGGCTCTTGTCATAGTCCTAGCTTAGCCTTTGCTTGTCCTTGCATGATCATCATGTCATCATGTCTAAATTTCATTTAAATATGAAATGGGGATTCTCAAACCCTAGCACCAAATGAATCCGACTAGGGTCAAAATAAAATCTTTTTCATTGAACTCAAATGCCCTCTAAAAATGTTCATCATTTTTGGATTGAGGTAGAAGCATCTACAAAAGATGGTTTACATTTTTTCAGGACATATTTAGGCTTTGAATTAATTCAAACATATTTGAATTGGAGCTATTTAAATGCTATATATATTTCAGGTGGTCCAAAAATGTTGGGAATTGTTATTGGTCACTGGAATAATTCAGACAGCACCCCTAATTATTTCCAGTATTTTAGAAAATGGTTTAGTATTTTACTAAATCAAAACAAAATCGAATAAATAGAAAACAGAAACAATTTAAATTAGAAAACAGAGAGAGAGAGAGTTACCTGGGCCGGCCTACCTGTTCTGGCACTGTAGCAGCCCAGCCCACCGACGGCAGAGCCGTCTTCTTCCTCTTGCCAGTAGGCAGAGGGGAAGCGTGGCGCACGCGCGTGCGTTCCCGGCCACCTCCTTCTTCTCACCGCTGCCTTGACGCCCAGGACAACGCGACGCAGCACCCTGGACCCCTCGACCGCTCCCCTCTCTCCCTGCCTCGCCTCTCTCGCTCTCTCCCCCCGAAGCCGAGCGGAGCCGTCGCCACCGTTCGCTGCCGCCACGGGTACCGCACCCCCCTCGCCCTGCCGCTGATCCCAGAAGCACAGGCGCGTTAACCTCGTACTCTCCACCGAGTTGTACGACGTCGGAGGCCCTAGAACGTCGCCATCGCCGTTGTCATCAACCTCTGCCCCGACGATCGTCGCCGTCAAATTCGTCACCGTCCAGCCCGCCCCGAGCCCGCCGAGCATCTCTTCGTGACCATGGTGAGCCCCCGGTCATTTCTCCCCTAACCCCGCTTCCGTTTGGTCATCGTAGCCATCGCCCCCTTGCTTACCATAGCCGCCGCCGCACGGGCTCATTTCCGGCGAAGCCCCGGTGACCTTTTGGTCCCACGCGTGCGTCCGTTGCACTCGTAACGTCCCGTAGAGAAAAACTAGAGCGACAGTCGGCTCATTTGCAAGCCGCAGATCTAACCCCGCGCGTGTCCGAACTTCGGCCATCGTGGATGACCTCGCCACGGTTGTCTCCGGCCACCCCAGCTCCCGCCGTCCGCTCCATCAGTTGTGTGCAAGTAGCAACTCTTCGTAGAGCCTCCCCACGCCCAAAACCATCGCCTGTGGGCGATTACCAAAGCCCTCCGCCGTCTCTGTCGTCACCGGCGACGAGCCGTGGACCAGGTCCGGCGGGTTTGACCCCGCTGACAAGGGTTTGACCTCCCCCCCCCCGTGTGTCACTGACGCATGGGCCTCTCCCCCTAACACTTTTTGTTAGTATTAGTTTAACACTAATTAACCTAGGTTAGTTAGCTAATTAGTCGCTGACTAGTGGGCCCCGGCCCCACAAATAGTTTAGTTAGAATTAACTTAAGGCTAATTAACTTGGTTAATTAGTTGTGACACTAACCAGTGGGACGCACTGGTCAGGTTTGACCTGGACGACCCCGCTGACCTGCTGACATCACAGTGGCGTCGTGCCGACGCAATAACTCTTTTCTGGAATTTAAATAAGTCTTAAATGATCTATTTATTTCAGAAAATATCCAAAACTTTGAAAAATCATAGAAATTCAACCGTAACTCAGAATGAAATAATTTATATATGAAAAATTATCAAAAAAAAATTAATCTATCCATCTGTACTAGTTTCATGCATGACAAACCAACCTAAACCTGCTGTATAGATGAAAACACATCAAGGGCATTTAAAATGCTTAAGTTTGGAGTTGCATTTGAATCCCTGATTCAAATGAGCTCCATGGAACTTGTTGCTATTTGCATTAGCACAAACAACATCACATATACATGTCATGATCATGCATCATATTGTGCATTGCATTGATTGTGTTTATTCTCTGTTTGCCGGTGTTGTTCCCCCTCGGAAACGTTGTTCCGACGCTGTGATCGTTGACACTGATGAAGACCGAATGCTATCTCCGTAAGTTCCAGGCAAGCAAAACCCCCTTGTTCATTATGATACAATCCCACTCTCTCGCTCCTGCTCTATTTTACTTCATTAGGACAACAACGATACAACTGTTACTTGCTGCGGTAGTTGAACCCCTCTATCCTCTGCATGACTTTCCATTGCCACAGTAAATAGATGAAACCCACTAGCATGAGTAGGAGTTGTTTGAGCCCTGATGTGCCTACTCATTCAAGCTTGTTTGTCATGCCTGCTATTGCTTAGAGTTGTGTCAGGTCTAATTCATCGGGGATGAATTGGAGGTGTGTGAACATGTGCTACTGTTGAGAGCTAAGTGTGTGAACACAATTTGGTAAAGGTAGCGGCGAGAGGCCATGTAGGATTACATGGTGGGTTGTCTCATTGAAACCGTCCTCAGGAATTGAGTTCTGTGTTTGTGATCCATGAACAGTTACTACCACACATTGGGTTCCGGTAACTCGACCCCTCACGACTTATTAATCAATGGGATCTCTGTCCAGGAGTTGCAACTAGTTTCTGGTGTTTGTAGGTAGTGTTAGTAGTCTACCAAGTGGCACCCGGTACAGGTGGGCTTGGGACAGACTAGGCACAGTGGCACGGTGTACCAAGTGGCACCCGGATGGTGGGCTTGGGAACCCTACTCACATCGTTTGGGGCCGTGAGCGACACCCCGGCCGGATCTCCTTGCGGATGGAACCCGAATAGGCGATAAACCTAGACGAGAGACTTGTGTGGTTAGTCAGGTCGTGGCCGACTCCCTCGCCAGGCTTCCGCTTGATGGTTGCCGAGATACACGACGTGTACATGGTGGTAAGTCGCGAGAGCGTGTGTGAAGAAGTACACCCCTGCAGGGTTAACATTATCTATTCGAATAGCCATGTCCGCGGTAAAGGACTTCTTGGTTGCCTGTACAGTCACTACAAGAAATATGTGAACTAGTGACCTTCTGTTAGTGACGCTTGAAGAATTGGTCATAGATCTATGACCATTTGAGACCAATTGATCAAAAGCTGTTCGGGGGGCTACAAACCCTAAACCATTGCGACCATTTTGGTCAGAAAGGTCGTAATTTTCTTACACGAAATGGTCACAAAGAAAATAGTGCAGGTCAGCTACCTTATTTCTAGTTGTTAACGACCTATATATATGGTCATAGCCTTGTAGATTGTGGTGGGTTGTGATGACTAGGCGCCATCTCATCAGTTTTGCCTATGTGTCATGTCCATGTGCCAATTTTTGCCCTAGGTTGTGAAGCAACCTATATTTCTGTTATTTCAAAAATTCCCAAAAAATTCTCATAAATTGTTTGGATCATATCTTCATAAAATATGTTAAAAACCTTCCTTGCCTAGTTCAGAAATAACTCAACAATATCCATTTTCCTATCCTGTTCAAAGTAGCACTTTGTGAAGGAAGTGTTATTTATATATTCTTGATTTCCCTAAAAATTTGTGAAGACGGTCTTCTTATTAACTGATCATCCTCAGCCAAAACTCACGCCCATTAGCCATGTGCATTTCCCGTACCGCAAATCAAACCCTTGGCTGCTTATTCATGTTTGAGCATCGATCGGTCTCCTCGTGAGAATCTTATGTTGTGATTTTCTTCCTAGCACCTAATTGGGGAGTGCCCAACCCACTAGACGTGCCTAGGCTGCCTAGAACACATGGCAATGCCACAGTCACGCGGTGACCACGCGGCGGGCATACGAGCTTACGCGCCCTAGAGTTGGGGCCCTCGGCCACCGTCCAAACCTCGATGTCTCGCCATAAAACCATGTATTTCTGATTAGATAGATACTTATTTACCTAGAAATGATTTTTGGAAAAAATAAAGAGCAAACTATGAGGCAGCTGCAGTTCAAATTTGACCCGCTTCCAACTGAATCGACGGGAATTTGTCTTTTTCACCAGAGATGGATCAAAACTTTTTACACCCAACCATTTTGTCAATTGTGCATTAAATATGGCCTAGTATTTTATAAAATTGATTAGGTCCAATTTTGCCACAAATATATGTTAGGTCCTTCACAAAAAAACTCATTTCGGGCACTCGAAAAATGGAAAATGTATTTTCCGTGAAAAGAAAATGAAAAGTCCCGTAGGCAACATTGTTTGGAATTCCAAGATCCACCCTTGTGCATAATATGAGATCATTTGAACAAACTATGCCATGAATGTGCCCATAAGATTGATCATTTGGCTTGAAAGCCATGAATCTTCACACATGATAGCTCATTTCTGAGAACAATTTTTTAAAATAATTACCATATTACAAGTTTATTATTTTTCTTGGAAACTTGGTCACATATAATGACACAATGAAAAGGTTTTCCAATTTTTTGATTTTTTTTTGAATTTTTTATGCCCGTTTCAAAATGCGGTCAAAACAGCGGGTTTGACCGTTCCTAGCTAGTGGTTGAATCTTGGAAAACTTTTGATGTTTCTCTGATTAAATAGATACTTATGTACCTAGAAATGATTTTTGGAAAAAATAAATAGCAAACTATGAGGCAGATGCAGTTCAAATTTGACCCGTTTCCAACTAAATCAGCGGGAATTTGTCTTTTTCACTAGAAGTGGATCAAAACTTTTTACACCCAACCATTTGGTCAATTATGCATTAAATTTGACCTAGTATTTTAGAAAAATGATTTGGTCCAATTTTGCAATAATTATTTGGTAGGTCCTTCACAAAAAAACCTCATTTGGGGCACTCAAAAAATGGACATTGTTTGGAATTCCAAGATGCACCCTTGTTCACAATATGAGATCATTTGAACAAACTATGCCATGAATGTGGCCATAGGATTGGTCATCTGGCTTGAAAGCCATGAATCTTCACTCATGACAGCTCATTTCTGAGAACACTTTTTTAAAAGAATTGCCGTATTACAAGTTTATTTTTTTTCTTGGAAACTGGGTAACATATAAGGACACAATGCGAAGGTTTTCCAATTTTTTGATTTTTTTTGAATTGTTTATGCCCGTTTCAAAATGCGGTCAAAACGGCGGGCTTAACCGTTCCAAGCTAGTGGTTGAATCATGGAAACCTTTTGATGTTTCTCTGATTAAATAGATACTTATGTACCTAGAAATGATTTTTGGAAAAAATAAATAGCAAACTGTGAGGCAGCTGCTGTTCAAATTTGACCCGTTTCCAACTGAATCGGCGGGAATTTGTCTTTTTCACCAGAGATGGATCAAAAATTTTGACACCAAACGATTTTGTCAATTGTGCATTATATATGTACTAGTATTTTATAAAATTGATTAGGTACAATTTTGCAACAAGTATATGGTAGGTCCTTCACAAAAAAACTCTTTTAGGGCACTGGAAAAATGGAAAATGAATGTTTCGTCCAAAGAAAATGAAAAGTTCCTTAGGCAACATTGTTTGTCATTCCAAGATGCACCCTTGTGCACGATATGAGGTCATTTGAACAAACTATGCCATGAATGTGGCCATAAGATTGATCATTTGGCTTGAAAGGCATTGATCTCCACACATGATAGCTCGTTTCTGAGAACACTTTTTAAAAATAATTGCCGTATTTCAAGTTTATTATTTTTCCTGAAAACTTGGTCACATATAATGACACAATGTGAAGGTTTTCCAATTTTTTGATATTTTTTGAATTTTTTATGCCCGTTTCAAAATGCGGTCAAAACAGTGGTCTTGACCGTTCCTAGCTAGTGGTTGAATCTTGGAAAACTTTTGATGTTTCTCTAATTAAATAGATACTTATGTACCTGGAAATGCTTTTTGGAAAAAATAAAGAGAAAACTACGAGGTAGCTGCAGTTCAAATTTGACCCGCTTCCAGCTGAATCGGCGGAAATTTGTCTTTTTCACCAGAGGTGGATCAAAACTTTTTACGCCCAACCATTTTGTCAATTGTGCATTAAATATGTCCTAGTATTTTATAAAATTCATTTGGTCCAATTTTGCAACAAATATATGGTAGGTCCTTCACAAAAAAACTCATTTCAGGCACCCGGAAAATGGAAAGATGTGTGCCACGGATCAATTTTCCATCAATGATTTTATATGCTCACAACAAATATATGGTAGGTCCTTCACAAATATATGGTAGGTCCTTCACAAATATATGGTAGGTCCAATTTTACATCAAAGATTTTATATGCTCTTAGAAAAACCATTTTTACACTCAGGAAATAAATATAATTCTCATTGGTGGAAAGATGTGTACCACGGATCGATGACATGGCACACATCCACCCATCCATCCATCCATCTATCCACATCCATCCATCCATCCCACACCACGGTGCCCCCTCCCTCCTCCCATCACCCCAAACCCTAACCCAGTCCCATCGACCCCCCCATTCAGATCGCGCCGCCGCCTCCCAGCCACGTCCTTCCTTCCTTCTGGCACCGCCTCCTAGGCACCTACTCCCTTCCACCGCTGCCTCCCAAGCACCTCCTCCCTTCCGCCGCCCAGGCACATCCTCCCTTCCGCCTCCCAGGAACATCCTTCCTCCCATCAGCCCCTATCGACCGAGGCACGCGTCAGTCTCGCCGGAGAGAGAGGAGATGCCGCCGAGCAACAACGACATCATGGCTGGCTTGCTCGCCGGCCCGCGCGCGCGTGCTTCGATGCGTGGTGCTTCATCGAGCTGGTCGGGCCGCAGTGCGCGCGTGGCCTGCATAGGGTTTGCGGTGGCAACGCTACACGCCGGCTGCGGGTCTCCGGCTACCAGGAAGGCGGCGGCACCGATTCGAGTTGATCCTCAAGGTATCCCTTCCCTTCCCCTTCTCTCTTCGATTCGATCCGATCTGGCAGCCGTCGATGAACACTGATTTAGGCTTTGCTCCTCTGCTCATAGGGTGACCAAGAGGTCCTGCTGAGCTTAAGCTCGTCCACGACGACCCACCATGGCAGGTAGCATATGCCTCCCCCTCTCATCTTCCTCTGCTTGCACTTGAACATGGCCCAGGTAGCATATGCTTGTTTTAGATAGATTTTCTTATTCTGTGAGTTCAACCTTGTCATTACACCACTCCTTATTCTGTGAGATCAACCTTGTCATTACAAAGTGCTTTCTTCACATATGTTTATGCATTCAAGTTTTTGTAGAGCTTTTGAATTAGTAGTATTACTTCTATGTGTACCATGCTGCACCAGAATTTCGTTATTGTGCCATCTGTTGGTTAATATAATAACTTGCAAAGCTTTAAAGTGACATGCGTCTTTGGATTATATGCTAGCCATATGTACCAATATCTTTGAGTTGTTGATAATTTTCTGGAAATAGTGTGTGCTGGTATGGAGTATTGTATGAAGTTGAGATAATCCAGAGTAAGTTAGCTATCTTACTGCAGTTGCACAACTATACTTTTTCTCATGCTCACATGGATAACATAATAAGAACTACTGATGTGGCCAAGAATGTTACTACTACAAGTGGGCAGTACCTTTTTCATGGCCGGTTCTCTAACTTGGAGGTGTTGTCTAGGCAAAAACAACAGTAAATTACGGCACCATACCAGGTGATCTGCCACAGCTATGCACTGATGAAACTGTTTGCTTGCTGTTGTACCATGCTTGCTTATGTACCTGGCTCGTGTATAGTTCTGAATTGGTCCAGCAGATCTGAATTTGGAGTGCTTTCTGTACTGCAGCCAGTGCCTCAGCGCTATATGTTAGTGCCAGGCTGTTTGTCTGCTTTCTGCTTCTCTGCTGGTAGCTTATAAGAATACAATCCTCACTGAATGTACTTTTGCATTCTTACTATATTTACTGCTGCCACAATCATTCTTATACCAACTTATTTATGCTCACTGAACTCTCTGATGCTGCTTTCCTTCCTCATGCAGGCACACCCCGATGCTCCTCGGTCCATGTTGGTGGTTGGTCGTGCAGGCTTTGCCAACCTGCTCTGGAAGCAGCTCGACCACCATGATGATGTCGGCTTCGACCCGACGCTCTTCCGCGTGGACGCCTACGGGAACGTCCAGTATGCATCTCCTCTTACCGATTCCGTATGCATCTCCCCTGTTGTGCTAATCTCACAGTTAGTATACTTTGAAGGTTACTGGACTGATATTTTGTTTGACAACTGCTGCAACTGAAGTTTCAAAAATTTCTTGTAGTACCATCTACTAAATGTCTTGGTGTTATTCTGAACTGTTTGCATTTGATGTATCTCATTACCAGTGTTCATTCTTCATTGGTCCATGTCCAGGTCCGCCGCCACGGCCACCATGCTACAGACAGGCCATCCAACACACATCGAACTACCGCTGCTCCTCCTCGTCTCGTCTGTCTTCTTGCCCGGGAAGAAAGGAAGCGCCAGAGACCAGCCACCAATGGCGGTGCCACTGGATTTCCCAGCGGAAGCTCCGGCATCAGCACCAACGCACCCTCAACCTCCTCACCCTTGGATTTGGGCTCTACAAGCTTGGATTCCCAAGTGTAAGCGTTCTGCTTGTACAGACACAAATGACAAATCTCTGCACTTCTGAATTCTGTCTGGCTATAGTTGACACCAGCGGGGATAAAAATAACATAACAGCACGAATGTGCTATGTAGGTTGCGAAATGCGTCGAGATCGTGTCTTCCAGAGATCATACTGCTAGTGGCTCTTTGTATATGTTCCCTGTATCTGTCAAGCTTAGTCATGTTTACACACAACTTCAGTAAATGGCATTGTATATGTTTTTCTCGGTAAATGCAATAAACACAAGCTATTCGGATTACTTAAATGCAATGAATCTGCCCAGTAATAAAAGTATGTGCATTGGTTGATATTTGCTGCTATTGTTTCCGTGGCGATGCAGACTTGTGGTGAAGAAGAGCAAGGCCAAGAAAGACTCCAACAAGCTCAAGCGCCCCCTGAGCACCGTCTTAGTTCTCATGTGAGCCCCAGATTTGATTTGTTGTTGTTGTTCGATTCACGTTGTTTTTGTGGCATGGATAATTGGCAAACTAGTAATGCAACATGCTAGCTAGTGATTTTTCAGAAATAATACTAGTGATTTTTCTTTGTTTCTTTCTTTCTTTCTTTCTGTTCTCTTCTCCGTGGCTGGATCAACGTGATGCGTTCCTGACATTTTTTCTCTCCGTCTCTGTGGTTGGGCAGATGGAGAGGGTGCTCAAGGATGATGCCATCCAGGTGAAGGGCGAGCGTGCCAGGATGGTAACCACCCCTGATCTGCTTGTTTTCCTTCTTGGTCTCACTGGGTCGGTTTGTTCGTCCGTTGGTTCGATGGCGCTGCTACAATTGTGTGCAATTAGTTTATACTGATCTCAATTAGACTGCAAAATCCATAGATTGTTAGTTCGACAAGTAAGAGACCAACAACCTGACTGCCGGCTTCGCTTAGTAGGATATGTAGGTAACCGCGACACACACACACACACACACACACGCTGATGCTGTATTGCTGTTGCATAATGTGTTTTTGCAACTATGCGCAATGAGTTTACAGGTCTCCTTTGACTGTGGAAGCTGAATATCAATCCCTCCGTTCATAAATAAGTGATGTGCAAAGAGGTTGCCTTCAGTTTACTTTCTACCTGTAGAGTTATTGTGTTAAATCTTGAATGAAGCATTCGGGTAGTTGCATCTCTTGGGTCAAGTGTTTCTGATGGATTTTAAAATCAGACCATATGTTTTCTTATAATCAAACTATATTGATGGTTGAAACATTTTATATGCTTCTGATGCGTGATCCTTCTAATGCTAGGTGATTTGTTTCTTGGAATTTGGAAGAGGAAGACGATGAAGCGTGGTGGTTATCTATCATGCCTTGTGTTCTGGTTGTACTTCATAGCTAGTTTCATTGTATTTTTTACTAGTCTGGTTGTATAAACAATATGTAAAGATTGTAATAGGCTAATTTTGGCTATCATTTCAAGTATATAGTTCTGTGTCATTTGAAATATTTTTCATGAAATAGTTTTGTTTCTTTATACTGTGAAAATGTGAGAAATAGAAGTTGATGAGTTGGACTTACTTATTGGTAGAGGCCGAGGCCCAAAACGTGAATAGCATGCAAAAAGGCTGAGGCCCAAAAAAGAAGTCAACTTTTAAAAGGCCGAGGCCCAAAAAGAAATGGACCGTAAAGTTCTGTCTTAGAAACCAAAAAGGCCGAATTGCTGGGCTTGGCCCATATAGCTAGCGTAAATTGACTGGAAAAAACATATATAAAAGGCTAAATTAATGGGCTAGGCCCATGTAAAACACTCAATTGGACCGGGCTAAATCTTGTGCCACATCAGCTTGCCACGCTGGATGCCTACGTGGACTGGGGAGGTTGCTAGTGACCAAAACGCCTCAGTAGACATATTTTGGTCATAAACGTCCATGACCATTCTAGAAGAAAGGTCGCTATAGTCTGTTTACGATGGCTAGCTTTTGACCTTCTATTTTCGGTCACAAAAATGTCAGAAATGGAAAACAGTGACCATTTAGTGACAAATAGTGGTGTTCACAAGTTGACATATTTCTTGTAGTGAGTTCATAGACAAGTGAAAGTGGATACTCTAAAATGCGCAAGATAAGCGTGAGTGCCATGGATGGCTTTCTCGTAGGGATACGAGAGCGGATCTGTAGTGGTGTATTGATATGGTGAATATGTGGACTCGTGTGCGCCACCTCAAGAGAGTTACTTGCAGTCGTAGCTTAGGATAGCCACCGAGTCAAAGCTGGCTTGCTGCAGTTAAACTTCACCACCCCCTTTGTTGATAATGATGCATATGTAGTTAGATCTGATGTAAGTCTTGCTGGGTACATTTGTACTCACGTTGCTTAACTTATGTTTTTGCAGAGAGACTTCAGTTTCGCTAGTAGTACCGCGTGGACTTCGACATTTAGCTTGTTACCTCAGCTATGATCTTGTGCCTTGGCAGGATCTGGTAGATAGTGAGGCTTCTCAGCCTTTTTCATTTGTAGATGTCTGTACTCAGACATGTTAAGCTTCCGCTTGTGTTTTGACTTGTATGCTCTGAGTGTTGGGTCATGAGACCCATGTTTGTAATATCTCGCTCCTTGGAGCCTATTGAATAAATTACTTGAGTCGTAGAGTCATGTTGTGATGACATGTTGTATTTGCACATATTGAGCATATTGTGTGTATGTTATTGAAATGCTTGGTATGTGTGGGATCTTACTATCTAGTTGTTTATCCTTGGTAGCCTCTCTTACCGGGAAATGTCTCCTAGTGCTTCCACTAAGCCTTGGTAGCTTGCTACTGCTCCGGAGCACTTAGGCTGGTCGGCATGTGTCCTTCTTCATTCCTGTTTTTGTCCCTTCGGGGAAATGTCACGCGGTGTTTACCGGAGTCCTGCTAGCCCAGTTGCTATAGCCTGGATTCACTCGCCGATGACCGACACGTTCAATGCTAGGTCATGTATGCCTGTCCCTGTAAGTTAGTGCCACTTTGGGTTTACGACTAGCCATGTCAACCCGGGTTCCTTGTCATATGGATGCTAGCGACACTATCATATACGTGAGCCAAAAGGTGCAAACAGTCCTGGGCCTGGTAAGGCGACACCCGTGGGGATACTGTGCGTGAGGCCGCAAAGTGATCTGAGGTGTTAAATGCTAGATCGGTGTGGCATTGGATCGGGGTCCTGACAGCTTTGGTATCAGAGCTTGATTGCATGTAGGATTACCAAGCCAAACTAGTCGAAGTTGAGTCTAGAAATTCTTTATTTATATAAGGGAATTGATTGTGGGATGGAACGTAAGGCTCTTTTTACTCCTTATCCCTTATGCCTTCTGATCTAAGTCATCTTATCTTTCCTACGGGGTTAAGGAACTAGGCTTTCACTTTTTTTCTGTCAGGATCACATGTTACTAATTAGTAGACTTATAGGATTGATGGATTCAAACCTCAATTCAGTTGCTACTACTTCTGTGTATTCATAGCTGCCCTCAGATTCTTAATTCTGTGATGATCGAGTGGTTATGCCACCATTTTGCAGGATTCCTCAAATCTTTTTGAGCATTTACAGCCGTTATGCTGTCCGAGTCATCCCAGGTTTCTGAATAGTCTGATGCATTTGCAAAATCCTTTCCCTATGGTTTCGATGTTCTTTTAGGCGAGGTTAATCACACTAATTGTTGAGTTGAGGTACTCTATTGCCTCGACATATATGTTGGAGTTATTATTATGACCCTAGTTATCCTAGAGTATCACCTAGTAATCTAGCCATGTTTTGTGGTCCCAGTGTGATAATTCTGGCCACCATTCTCAAATGCATCTCGTGATGCCATTTAGTTAGTAAACATTCTATTCCTGGATTCTTGAACCCAAGAATCACTCCACCTACTTCATGTTGATAGTGTTTGCTTGTCCCATTAGAATACTAGTATCCCTTCTTCCAAATACCATGAACCATTTTAGCAGAAGTTCTCTTGAACCGAAAGATCACAACAGAGTGCTCTTGACGAGTTCTCGACTCTATGTTGTGACTCTGCCTGATTTACCTTCTCCGCATGGGTCATCCGGAAGAAACCTGTTGAACCTGGTTCGACATACTAATCTATGCATCCACAACTCAGAGAGTTATATGCTCCTTTGAGTTGTCCCTCTTTAGTTGTATACTGACCCTCATCTATCAGTTGATAGTCAAGAGTATGTGTGCAATCATGTTCATCGATGCCTAATATTCTTGTGGTCCGTCAAGCCATTCTATTCTGGAATGACTAGGAGAAAAAAAACTCTAGAACCTTAACCATTTCCAGGACTGGGTCAAAGCAGTTGTGTTCCGAAGTTCAAATACTAATCCAGCTTTTGTTCTGTTCTACCCTGAAGTATTACCATCTTTATATCAAGAATGTCATGGGAATCGCACACCAGCCTATGAACTCTTGATACAGTGATACTTCTCGCCCTCATTATTCATTTCTCGGTCCCCATGTTGTTGCAACCGGAATACCGACAAGTGAATTTAGATGTGTGAAATTAATACTCCGAGCAACTTGTTGCTTGGTAGTAAATGGACAGTATTCTCATTCTTAGCGTGTTGGATATTGAACCATCATTCCAAGATAGATTGTGCTACCTAGTCCTTATTTCTGGTGCACTCTTGATCAATGAGTTAGGATTGTCCAATCACTTGCTTATTTGACCATATCGTCTTGCCCTGAAAAGCAAGATTGTTCTTGAGCTTAGTGACATATTGGTGGTTTGTGATTTTCTGTATATCTTCTCGGAAGTATTACCAGGTTGTCACCCGACCGCTATGTTGAGCTCATGATCAAGTTGGTTTCTTGTAAGCCACCCCTTCTCCAAGAATCCGTGTTGGATACCCCTGAGCTAGTTGGTTAAGCTAAACAACAACTTGGAGAGTTGGAAGATAAAATCTTGTCTGACTTAGTTCATGTTAAGGGATATCTTTGTGTGTGTGTGTGTGTGTGTTGAAGAGAGATGATATATCCATCGATTGGTCCTCGTGATCAGTTGTTGGATCTATTGCCTTGTCAAAACTTTGATTTGAGTGTGGGCCATCGTCAAATCAAGTTAGAACCAACGATATTCGTAATGTTGTCTTACTCGTGGTTGATTCCTCGAGCATACACCATTACATCTTTTGGTCTGACCAATACTATCACATTGTTCACATAATGGTGGAAGTCCAGTGATATGGAAATTTCGATGAGTTGCTGTTGAGCCCATCAGCGGCATTTTGTCCCCTCCATGATTCGTGTTGAACATCCAGGTGGTGTTGGAAACTTGTGTAAGCATTTTCTTCATGCCCCGTTCATGAAGTATATGTTTGGATGAAAGAAGTGACTTCCTCTAATTCACGTGCACTTGGTGTAAGTTGCCGCCGTGGATCCGAGAAAGATTGTTTTTGCTTCATTTGGAATCGTCCCAAGTCAGTCATGCATGTGCAAGGTATACTATGGTTTGGTAGATTAATTACCTCCAGTCCATATGTATTCCGTAGCACGCCAAGCCACTGATTGATTTGTTCAAGGAGAAGAAGCTCCTTCTTAAGAATCATGACTTATGTTAGGACTTCGTTATCCTCCATGATGGTTCCCAACCTGGACTCGATAGTATTTTATTATAAGACTCCTGTGTGGTCATGCTTGTCTGGGACAACATATTTACATGTGTGTAGCAAAACCAGCTCATGTTTTGGAGCTTGCTATCGTAGTTCATTTCCTGAGAATCTCGCAACATTATCTCGACAGTTTATGTTGCAAACCTTCTTTTCCAGACATGTTATCTGAAATATTCTGTTACCAACCGGATCTGAATCTCAGGAAGATATGATGGTTGGAACCTCTTCCAAGAACTATGATATAGGATCCAGTGAAGTGGACGCACCTAGCTGGAAGCGCTATTGTTGTAGTATATTCATTAAGCCGTTTGGTCACCTCCCATGAGGATCTCGCATGACTTATTCTAGAAGTTGATCCTTACGGATTTTTTGCTCCCGAAGTCTGACCTTTTACTTGATGTTCTAGATATCAAACCATATCTATGAATGTCATACACTAGCACATAAAGGAGAACAATAGAAGCGGAGTGCTAAATGTCTCTCGGTTGATCATCCAGATTTTGTCCCCTTGGCCTCGCTAAGGTGAAATCTGAGGAAGTGTTATCATCCTTTACATCTGCACCCCCCACCAATATCCATCATGGTAGTATGTTGTGTTGCCAGGATCCTTGTCACGGATGTTGGTAAAACCTTGATGAATAAGGAAATGCTCAAGTTTTTGAGAGCACGCGCAAGAAAAATCATTCCTTGCGTTGCCTCCAACAAGGTAGTCCACATCATCCATTCTAGTCTAAGTATGCCATCCTTTCCGACTTCTTCAAACGGCCGGTTGCAATTTGCCATAGCCTGGAAGAGTCCCAATGATACTTGTATCAAAAGTAATTCTTTTTGACACTTCAAAGGATAAATCTAGGAGTCACCTTCCTTGAGGTGCCCCGTTATGGAATCATAGCAATTTTCCTTGCTACTTTGAAACCCTCATCAAATTGTTTCTTCTGTCCCTCCTGGTGCATGTTTTGTCCCTCAGCTCCAGAGATGTTCCTACGTCTCATTTCGTGAGTTGATCGTCAGTTTCTCGATCTTCGTGAAGATCGATTATTCTAGATTTTTCCCTTTCTTCTCGTTGTCATGTTGGATGGAGTTCTCAAAGCAAGACATCGAGACAAGGATGATGATCGAATCAGTGTTCTTATAAAGTGCAACCTGGATCATGAAGTTTGAGTTAGCTTTGTATCCCTTCTGTCTTCTTACCTCACGTCTTGAATCTCGGGACGAGATTCTTGTTAGCGGGGGTGAGTTGTCACAGCACTAGCTTAGCCTTTGCTTGTCCTTCCATGATCGTCATGTCATAATGTCTAAATTTCATTTAAATATGAAATGGGAATTCTCAAACCCTAGCACCAAATGAATCCGACTGAGGTCAAAATAAAATCTTTTTCATTGAACTCAAATTCCCTCTAAAAATGTTCAACATTTCTGGATTGAGGTGGAAGCATCTACCAAAGATGGTTTACATTTTTTCAGGACATATTTGGGCTTTGAATTAATTCAAACATTTTTGAATTGGAGCTATTTAAATGCTATATATATTTCAGGTGCTCCAAAAATGTTGGGAATTGTTATGGGTCACTGGAATAATTCAGATAACACCCCTAATTATTTCCAGTATTTTATAAAATGGTTTAGTACTTTACTAAATCAAAACAAAACCGAATAAATAGAAAACAGAAACAATTTAAATTAGAAAACAGAGAGAGAGTTACCTGGGCCAGCCAACCTGTTCTGGCACTATAGCGGCCCAGCCCACCGAGGGCAGAGCCGTCTTCTTCCTCCTACCAGTAGGCAGAGGGGAAGCGTGGCGCGCGCACGTGCGTTCCCGGCCACCTCCTGCTTCCCGCCGCTGCCTCGACGCCCAGGACAACGCCATGCAGCACCCTGGACCTCCTCGACTGCTCCCCTCTCTCCCTGCCTCGCCCCTCTTGCTCTATCCCCCGAAGCCGAGCGGAGCCGTCGCCGCCGTTCGCTGCCGCCACGGCGACCGCACCCCCTCGACCTGCCGCTGATCCCAGAAGCACTGCCGCATTAACCTCATCGTCTCCACCGAGCTGTACGACGTCGGCGGCCCTAGAACGTCGCCATCGCCGTCGTCATCAACCTCTGCCCCGACGATCGCCGCCGTCAAATTCGTCGCCGTCCGGCCTGCCCCGAGCCCGCTGAGCATCTCTTCGTAACCGTGGTGAGCCCCCGGTGAATTCTCCCCTAACCCCGCTTCCGTTTGGTCATCGTAGCCGTAGCCCCCTTGCTTACTGTAGCCGCCGCCACACAGGCTCATCGCTGGCGAAGCCCCGGTGACCTTTTGGTCCTGTTCATGCGTCCGTTGCACTCGCAACGTCACGTAGATCAAAACTAGCACGACCGTCGGCTCGTTTGCAAGCCGCAGCTCTAACCCCGTGCGTGTCCGAACTCTGGCCGTCACGGATGACCTCGCTGCGGTAGTCTCCGGCCACCCCAGCTCCTGCCGTTCGCTCCATCAGCTGTGCGCGAGCAGAAGATCTTCGTAGAGCCTCCCCACGCCCAAAACAATCGCCTGTGGGCGATTTCCGAAGCCCTTCGCCATCTCTATCATCATCGGCGACGAGCTGTAGACCAGGTCCGGCGGGTTTGACCCCGCTCACCAGGGTTTGACCTCCCCTCCCGTGTGTCACTGATGATTGGGCCTCTCGCCCTAACACTTTTACTTAGTATTAGTTTTACACAAATTAACCTAGGCTAGTTAGCTAATTAGTCGCTGACTAGTGGGCCCCGGCCCCACAAACAGTTTAGTTAGAATTAACTTAAGGCTAATTAACTTGGTTAATTAGTTGTGCCACTAACCAGTGGGACCCACTGGTCAGGTTTGACTTGGGCGACCCCGCTAACCTGCTGACATCACAGTGGCATCGTGCTGACGCAATAACTGTTTTCTGGAATTTAAATAAGTCTTAAATGATTTATTTATTTCAGAAAATATCCAAAACTTTGAAAAATCATGGAAATTCAACCGTAGCTCAGAATGAAATAATTTATATATGAAAATTTATCAGAAAAATTTAATCTATCCATCTGTACTTGTTTCATGCATGACAAACCAACCTAAACCTGCTGCATAGATGAAAACACATAAAGGGCATTTAAAATGCTTAAGTGGAGTTGCATTTGAATCCCTGATTCAAATGAGCTCCATTGAACTTGTTGCTATTTGCATTAGCACAAACAACATCACATATACATGTCATGATCATGCATCATATTGTGCATTGCATTGATTGTGTTTATTCTCTGTTTGCCGGTGTTGTTCCCCCTCGGTGGACATTGTTCCGATGTTGTGATCGTTGACACTGATGAAGACCCAATGCTATCTTCAGAAGTGCCAGGCAAGAAAAACCCCCTTGTTCATTCCGATACAATCCCACTCTCTCGCTCTTGCTCTATTTTACTGCATTAGGACAACACGATACAACTGTTACTTGCTATGGTAGTTGTACGCCTCTATCCTCTGCATGACCTTTCATTGCCATAGTAAATAGATGAAACCCACTAGCGTGAGTAGGAGTTGTTTGAGCCCTGATGTGCCTACTCATTCATGCTTGTTTGTCATGCCTGCTATTGCTTAGAGTTGTGTCAGGTCTGATTCATCGGGGATGAATTGGAGGTGTGTGAACATGTCCTACTGTTGAGAGCTAAGTGTGTGAACACGATTTGGTAAAGGTAGCGGTGAGAGCCCGTGTAGGAGTACATGGTGGGTTGTCTCATTGAAACCGTCCTTAGGAACTGAGTTCTGTGTTTGTGATCCATGAACAGTTACTACCACACATTGGGTTCCGGTAACTCGACCCCTCTCGACTTATTAATCAACATGATCTCTGTCCAGGAGTTGCAACTAGTTTCTGGTGTTTGTAGGTAGTGTTAGTAGTCTACCAAGTGGCACCCGGTACAGGTGGGCTTGGGATAGACTAGGCACAATGGCACGGTGTACCAAGTGGCACCCGGATGGTGGGCTTGGGAACCCTGCTCACATCGTTTGAGGCCGTGAGCGACACCCGGCCGGATCTTCTTGCGGATGGAACCCAAATAGGCGATAAACCTGGACGAGAGACTTGTGTGGTTAGTCAGGTCGTGGCCGACTCCCTCGCCAGGCTTCCGCTTGAAGTTTGCCGAGATACACGACGTGTACATGGTGGTAAGTGGTGAGAGCGTGTGTGAAGAAGTACTCCCCTGCAAGGTTAACATTATCTATTCGAATAGCCGTGTCCGCGGTAAAGGACTTCTGGGTTGCCTGTACAGTTCATTGACAAGTGAAAGTGGATACTCTAAAATGCGCAAGATAAGCATGAGTGCTATGGATGGCGTTCTCGTAGGGAGATGGGAGCGGATCTGTAGTGGTGTATTGATATGGTGAATATGTGGACTCGTGTGCGCCACCTCAAAAAAGTTACTTGCAGTCGTAGCTTAGGATAGCCACCGAGTCAAAGCTAGCTTGCTGCAGTTAAACTCCACCACCCCTTTGTTGATAATGATGCATATGTAGATAGTTCTGATGTAAGTCTTGTTGGGTACATTTGTACTCACGTTTGCCTATTTAATGTTTTTGCAGAGAGACTTCAGTCTCATTAGTAGTTCGTCGTGGACTTCGACATTTAGCTTCTTACCTCAGCTACAATCTTGTGCCCTTAGCAGGATCTGGTGGATAGTCAGGCTTCTCAGCCTTTTTCATTTGTAGATGTCTGTACTCAGACATGTTAAGCTTTCTCTTGTGCTTTGACTTGTATGCTCTGAATCCTGGGTCGAGAGACCCATGTTTGTAATATCTCGCTCCTCGGAGCCTATTGAATAAAATTCTTGAGTTGTAGAGTCATGTTGTGATGCCATGTTGTATTTTCACATATCGAACATATTGTGTGTATGTTATTGAAATGCTTGGTATGTGTGGGATCTGACTATCTAGTTGTTTATCCTTGGTAGCTTCTCTTACCCGGAAATGTCTCCTAGTGCTTCCATTGAGCCTTGGTAGCTTGCTACTGCTCCGAAGCACTTAGGCTGGCCGACATGTGTCCTTCTTCGTTCCTGTGTCTGTCCCTTCGGGGAAATGTCACACAGTGTTTACCGGAGTCCTACTAGCCCAGTTGCTACAGCCCGGATTCACTAGCTGATGACCGACACGTTCGTTGCTGGGTCATGTATGCATGTCCCTATTAGTTAGTGCCACTTCGGGTTTACGACTAGCCATGTCAGCCCGGGTTCCTTGTCATATGGATGCTAGCGACACTATCATATACGTGAGCCAAAAGGCACAAACGGTCCCGGGCCTGGTAAGGCGACACCCGTGGGGATCCGTGCGTGAGGCCGCAAAGTGATATCATATGTTACATGCTAGATCGGTGTGGCATTGGATCGGGGTCCTGACATCTCTAAAGCGAATATCCTGTTTATTGACCACATTGCGAGATGAAGCCGCTTTTAGAAGGTTGTGGATGTGCGGGGTGGCGCCTAGGCCTTGTCCTGGGGCTTGGCGCCTCACCCTTGGTTAACTATAGGAAAACTAGCACTGTTCGAGGCGTGCTTTGTATGATTGAACCTGTATAAGTACTCATACTGCTTTCAACTTTGGTTGTTAAGTGCCCCTGCTGGTTTCAGCTAAGGTTGTTACATACTCCTACTGCTTTTACATTCTGTCATGCTTCTTCAGTCCTGTCTTCCTCCAGCCGCCAAAACCAAACCAGCGCCAGCGGGGCCGCCCGCTTCCGCCTCCCAAGGCTGTCTACGCCTCACCGCATGCATCGCCGACCCACCGTCTCCTAAATCGTTAACGCTGATGTCTAAGGCCTCATCGTCGTCCTCCGCACGCTTTGGTGCACTCGCCGAGGCGCCGCCCTCTCCGTTGTCAACATGGTCAACAAACATTGGCAGAAGTACGTGGAGAGGATGACAGTTGGGCCCACCATGTCAGCGTATGGAAAAATAAAATCCTTCCTCCTAGTGTTTTCCTGACATCTGGGACCAACGACATTGTGAGCGTAAGAACAGCACAAGATCGGCTGACACCTGGGACGTAGCTGCTCGAGCAGTATTTTTTTGTTACTGTTGAGACGGAATAGGGTTTGAACTGGGCTGTGGCCCGTCTAGCCTAGGCTTATATTTTATGTTCACCATGTGACAAGCCCAGCTTTTTTTTCTTTGTGAAAATGAGCCCAGTTTAATTTTTCTAAAGAATACTCAATCCAGGCCAACTTATTTTTCTTCGCCCTGATGGGCTGCAACTCTTTCAAGACGCCTGCCAATCTTGAAAGTAATATTAAATGGGTTGTAAATATAAAAATAGATGGCGGCATTCGTCCACTCGAAGTGGTCGGTGCACCGCAGGAGGCGATAAAGGGGTAATGCCTTTTCTCATAAGCGGGAGATAAAGCGGCTTAAAGCCGCCATGCATCCTGTCAGTTGTTGTATCTGTTTGAGGTCCTTTGGGGTATCCAATTGTGATAGAGCTCGGATCTTGGCTGGGTTTGCTTCAATTCCTCTACCAGATACGATGAAGCCCAAGAGCTTTCCGGCTGGTACGCCAAAAACGCATTTTTCCGGGTTGAGCTTGATGTCATATGTTCGGAGATTGTCGAACGTGAGCCTCAAGTCGTCTACTAGAGTATCGATGTGTTTTGTTTTGACGACCACGTCTTATACGTATGCTTCAACTATTTTGCCGATCTGGTTTGCCAGACATGTTTGAATCATGCGCTGATATGATGCGCCGGCGTTTTTGAGCCCGAAGGGCATCGTGTTGAAGCAGAATGGGCCGTATGGGGTGATGAATGCCGTTGCGGCTTGGTCTGACTCTGCCATATTGATTTGATGGTAGACAGAGTATGCATCGAGGAAATACAATGAGTCGTGTCCTGCGGTGGCGTCAATGATTTGATCAATTCGGGGGAGTGGGAAAGGGTCATTTGGACATGCCTTATTTAGGTCTTTGAAATCGACACATAGGCGCCAAGATTTGTCCTTCTTTGGTACCATCACCAAGTTTGCTAGCCAGTCCGGATGTTTTATGTCCCTGATGAATCCGGCTTCCAGCAGTTTTGCTAGCTCCTCTCCCATGGCTTGTCTCTTGGGCTCGGAAATACGCCATAGAGTCTGCTTGACGGGTTTAAACCCTTTTAGGATGTTCAGGCTGTGCTCAACCAGCCTGCGTGGGATTCCTGGCATATCTGAGGGGTGCCAGGCGAAAATATCCTAATTTTCTCGCAGGAAGTCTCTGAGTACGGTGTCTACATCGGGTTTTCGTTGTGCCCCGATGGAGGCCGTTTTTGTAGGGTCCGTTGGATGGACTTGGAATTTTACTATTTCGTCTGCTGGTTTGAAAGAGGTGGACTTGGATCTCTTGTCTAGTATCACATCGTCCCTGTCCACCGTAGAGCGCAACGCAGTTAGTTCCACGGCTGCTAGGGCCTCGGATAATGCCTCCAGGGCCAGTGTGGCTGTCTTGTTTTCAGCGCGGAGCGCTATGTCCGGATCACTTGCGAGAGCGATGATTCCGTTCGGTCCGGGCATTCTGGGATTAATGTATCCGTAGTGGGGTATGGCTTGGAAAATTGTAAATGCTTCTCGCCCTGGCAGAGTGTGGTATCCGCTGCTGAATGGGGCCACTTGAAACATGACCTCCTCGGATCTGTAATTGTCCGGCGTGCCGAACAACACATCCTATGTGATTTTTCCTGAACAGCACACTTCCCGGCTTGGAATTCTTCCTCAGAAGGTTGTGTTGCTTCGCTCAATGCGGCTCCAGTCAATTTCCATTTTTCGTAGGGTTTCCTCGTAGATGAGGTTGAGTCCGCTGCCGCCGTCCATGAGTACCTTTGTGAGTCGGAAGCCGTCCACTATCGGACTGAGGACCAATGCGGCTGGTGCTTGGGCTGTCCGGAATTTAGGTTCGTCACTGGCATTAAACGTGATAGCCGTGTCACTCCATGGGTTTATTGTTGCTACTTGGTAGACTTCAGCAAGGTTGCGGAGCGTTTGTTTCCTTGCATTGTTTGATGTGAAGGTCTCGAAGGCTGTCGACACCGTACTGGGGAGGTATTCTTCGGGTGCTGGAGTTAAAATCTCCTCGCCACTTCGGGCCACCTGCCGTAGAATCCAACATGCTCTAAGGTTGTGCGTTGGTGTGGCTTCCCCTGAATTATGAATTTTACAGGGTCCATTGAGCCATCCTTCCAATATGGTCCAGTACCCTGTAGAGGGTTTTTGTTTTTTGATGTTTGGCTTAGATGCCTGGCGATAATACGCCCTTTTGTTTTGGACTGGTGTTGTATTCGGGGCCCGATTGTCCCAGAATTTATCTTCAGTTTTCCGAACGCTTTTAGTCGCACAGTACTTTCATACTATGGATGTCAAGTCGACGAATCGTGTAAGTTCGCGGCGACTTATTGCGTTGAGGATTCCGATGTCCGTGTAGTTGTTACAGAAGAGTGGAATTGCTTCTTTCTCACGGCAGTCCTTTATCCTGTTCATAACCAGGAGGAATTTGGCCCAGTGGTGGTGTACTGTTTCACTGGGCTCTTGCCGTATTAGGGATAAATCCCACATAGTTGGGTGGGTGGGTGGAATTAAATCCGAAACCCTGCCCAATGTAAGATTCAGGGGCCAAGCGGTTTCTGAATTTGCAAGCTTACTTTCTTTGACATTATTCAATGAGTCGGGCCTGCTGGCTAACTTTAGGTTTAGGGTTTGGGCGACATCCTCCCCTCCACGGGTGTCAGGCTTGGAGGGATCGGGAATCCGGACACATCTGGTCCTTAGGGCGGGCGAAGACTCGCCGCATTGTTCTTCCACCACTTCGACGTGATGGGTGACCTGGGGAGAGTCAATCTCTCTCTGATTGGGTTTAAGCCCAATCTGGTCGTAATCAGTAGCGACTCCCAGGGACGTGATGCGATCCAAGAGCTCGTTCAGGGAGAGGAGCTCCATCGGATCTAACTGCTTGGCAAGCTTCGAGCTGATGTGAAGATTGCTTTCGATGGCCCGAGAGGTCATCAAAAACCTGCCTAGCCAGAGAGTTTGGCCGATAGCCAAAGCTCCTTTAGCAACGATGCCGTCTTTAAAGACGGGATGCGGCATCCTTCCAGATGGTGACGACACAGCGGAACTCTCAATGAAAGAACCAATGTCGGTGTCAAAACCGGCGGATCTTGGGTAGGGGGTCCCGAACTCTGCGTCTAGGCGGATGGTAACAGGAGACAAGGGACACGATGTTTTTACCCAGGTTCGGGCCCTTTCGATGGAGGTAAAACCCTACTCCTGCTTGATTAATATTGATGATATGGGTAGTACAAGAGTAGATTTACCACGAGATCGAAGTGGCTAAACCCTAGAAGCTAGCCTATGGTATGATTGTTGTTCGTCCTATGGACTAATACTCTCCGGTTTATATAGACACCGGAGAGGGCTAGGGTTACACAGAGTCGGTTACAATGGGAGGAGATCTTCATGTCATATCGCCAAGCTTGCCTTCCACGCCAAGGAAAGTCCCATCCGGACACGGGACAGAGTCTTCCATAGTCCGGGAGTCCGGCCAAAGGTCTTAGTCCGGCCATCTGGACACCCCCTAATCTAGGACTCCCTCAAGGAGCAATCGGAGTACTAAGGAAATCATTACTATTGGTATTGGACAAATCACACAATTTGGTATTATCTTGCACCATGGCGACAAGTAATCCAACACACAAGCAAACAGAAAGAGGCAAACGAAAAAGAGAGGGGAAGATTGGGAAAGAGAGGGCAAATAAAACGTCAAGGGTGAAGTGGGGGCAAGGAAAACGAGAGGTAAATGGCAAATAATGTAAATGCGAGTGAGATGAGTTTGTGATGGGTACTTGTTATGTCTTGACTTGAGCGAAGACCTCCCCGGCAACGACTCCAGAAATCCTTCTTGCTACGTCTTGAGCTTGCTTTGGTTTTCCTTGAAGAGGAAAGAGTGATGCAGCAATAGTAGCATAAGTATTTCCCTCAGTTTTTGAGAACCAAGGTATCAATCAAGTAGGAGGCTCCTCAAAAGTCCCGTGCACCTACATAAACACACAAAGAACTCGCAACCAACGCAATAAAGGGGTTGTCAATCCCTTCACGGCCACTTGCGAAAGTGAGATCTGATAGAGATAGTATTATAAGATAAATATATTTTTGGTATTTTATAATATAGATTGGAAAAGTAAAGACGCAAATAAAAGTAGATTGAAAGCTTATATGATAAAAGATGGACCCGAGGGCCATAGATTTCGCTAGTGGCTTCTCTCAATATAACATAAGTATTACGGTGGGTGAACAAATTACTAACGAGCAATTGATAGAAAGGAGAATAATTATGATATTATCTAGGTATGATCATGTATATAGGCATCATGTCCGCAACAAGTAGACCGACTCCTGCCTGCATCTACTACTATTACTCCACACATCGACCGGTATCCAGCATGCATCTAGAGTATTAAGTTCATAAGAACAGAGTAACGCATTAAGAAAGATGACATGATGTAGAGGGATAAACTCATGCAATATGATATAAACCCCATCTTTTTATCCTCGATGGCAACAATACAATACGTGCCTTGCTGCCCCTACTGTCACTGGGAAAGGACACCGCAAGATTGAACCCAAACCTAAGCACTTCTCCCATTGCAAGAAAGATCAATCTAGTAGGCCAAACCAAACTGATAATTTGAAGAGACTTGCAAAGATAACTCAATCATACATAAAAGAATTCAGAGGAGATTCAAATATTTCTCATAGATAAACTTGATCATAAACCCACAATTCATCGGATCTCGACAAAAACACCGCAAAAAGAGTTACATCGAATAGATATCCAAGAAGATCGAGGAGAACGTGGTATTGAGATCCAAAAAGAGAGAAGAAACCATCTAGCTATTAACTATGGACCAGAAGGTCTATGGTAAACTACTCACAACTCATCGGAGGGGCTATGGTGTTGATCTGGAAGCCCTCCTTGGTCGATTCCCCCTCCGGAGGAGCACTAGCGAAGGCTCCAAGATGGGATTTCGCGGCTACAGAAGGTTACAGCGGTGGAAATAGTTTTTCGTTGGCTTCCTGGATGTTTTCGTGGTACGTGGGTATATATAGGAGGAAGAAGTAGGTCGGTGGCCGCCCGAGGGGCCCACGAGATAAGGGAGCGCGCCCTGTAGGGGTGGGCGCGCCATCCACCCTCGTGGCTGCCTCGGCTGCTTCTTGGCTTGCACTCTAAGTACTCTGGATCATGTTTGTTCCAAAAATCCCGCTCCCAAAGGTTTCATTCTGTTTGGACTCCGTTTGATATTCCTTTTCTTCGAAATACTGAAATAGGCAAAAAAATAGCAATACGGGCTGGGCCTCCGGTTAGTAGGTTAGTTCCAAAAATGATATAAATGTGTAAAGTAAAGCCCATAAACATCCAAAAAGGGTAATATAATATCATCGAACAATAAAAAATTATAGATACGTTGGAGACATATCATATACGTCAACAAACGATTCTAGCAGACGTAACTGTTGGATGTCAATCCAACGGCCGTCGTGTTTCCTCAATCTCTGATCTTCTTGCTCCAGCTGCCAAAGCAGCATCGGCGGGACCGCCTGCTCGCACCTCCCATGGTCGGCTGACAGCTGGGTCCATGGCAGCTGGAAGGATGTGCTTCCTTATTACGCGGAAAATAATTATTCCTCCACCTCACAACAGGGACCCACCGGACGGGCTACTATATTTCATGAAAAACACGTTTCCGCCCTGACTATTGGGACCCACCGGACGGGCCACCGTATTTTGCGAAAAAACATTCCCCCCGCTGTCAGCTCAGACCCACCGGAAGTGCCTCCTTATTACGCACAAAAAAATGAATACTCCCCTGCTAGCTGGGACCCACCTTGGTGGGAGGCTGACTTTGTGGGCCTACTAAGTTGACTGGGACGGAGGCCTTTGTCAACTTAGTCAATATGAACGATTCTAGCTCAAGTGACCATACGATTCCATCCAATGGCCGTAGTGCTTCTTCAACCTCTGGTCTTCTTGCTCTAGCCGCCCAAAGCAGCGCTGGTCGTGCCGCATGCTCCTGCCTCCCGTGGCCGGCTGTGATGCCGCTGACACCTCACCGCCCCCAACTACTCACACCGCTAGCCAGGCCATCCCTCTACTCACCCACACCCCATGTTATTCTGCGGCGACGACAGCCTCACACCGCAGCCGAACCAGTGAACCCTCATACTCCTCTATGCGTGGGCATCCACTGCCGCGTCTTCCCCAGCTCTGCGTCGTCCCCTTCCTAGGCCTCCGGGTCGTCCACCGCCCTGGTGCTCTCGGCCCGGGCGTGGTCAACGTGGTCAAGGAACAACTTCCATCGGACATGGACTGTACGTGGAGAGGCTGACAGCTGGGTCCATTGCCACATCAATGAAGTGCCTCCTTATTATGTGGAAATTAATGATTCCTCCACCTAACAGCAGGGACCCACCGGAAGGGCCACCGTATTTCGCGAAAAAAACGTTTCCCCCTTGACTGTTGGGACCTACCAGCTAAATCTTCGCACGTAAGGAAGTGCGTCCATATTACGGGCAAAAACATGATTCGCCCCCTGACTGCTGGGACCCATCAGCTACATCTTCGCACGCAAGGAAGTGCGTCTGGGCAATAAAAACGATTCGCCCCCTGACTGCTGGGAACCACTAGCTACATCTTCGCACGCAAGGAAGTGCCTGACAGTCGGGAGCCTCCTAGTCGAAGCGTACGTAGCGTTGTCATTCTGGTCGCGAACGTGTATGTACATAAAGGTCGATGTAGAGGCGCACACGTGTCGTAGTAGAGGCGCACATGTGTCGTAGTAGAGGCACGCATGTAGCATGTACACATACGTATAGCGGCCAGTGTGCAAGAAAGAAAATTGGCCACGTACGTACGCCTACTCGCGCATACATACGGCCAGGGCTCGTGTACATGGCTGGGTCGAAACGGAGAAACTACGTCACCGTCATGTTTATGGGGAGGCAAAGGCGTGCGTCGTGTTCATCGGGAGGCAATGAAATGTGTCGTGTTCATGGGGAGGCAACGGAACGCATGGGAGCCAACCGTCTTGGACGGTACATGCGATGGAAACGAGGCCTGGCGTACCGCACAACAGAGGAAACGGCCTTGTGTTCGACCGACCACGTTTGAAACGGGATCCTGTTCATCGGGAGGGGTCTGGCATACCACAAAATGGAGGAAATGGACTTGTGTTGGACCTCCTACGGTCGAAACGGGGTGTTGTTGATCGAGAGGGGTGTGGCGTACCGCAAAACAGAGGAAACAGACTTGTGTTGGAGCGCTACGGTCGAAATGGGGGTCATGTTCATTGAGAGGGGTGTGGCATACCGCAAAATGGGACTCCACGGGGTACTGTTCATCTCCACCATCGACCTCCTCTAGCCTCCACGGGCTACTGTTCATGGACCGTCGACCTCCTCCAGCGTCCACCTAGACTGTTCATCCAGGGGCTCCTGTTCATCCAGCCTCCACCATGCGCTACTCCACTGACTACTGTTCAACCACCCATCTCCACGGGCTCCTGTTCAACCACCCCTCCATGGGCTACTATTCATCCACTCCTCCACCATCAACTGTTCATCCAGCCCTCCACGGGGTCCTGTTCATCTAGCCCCAATCGACTCGATCGATCGGGGTCCTGTTCATCTAGAGGCAACACCACAGGATCCTATTCATCCACCCCCACCGCTCACTGTGCATCCAACCCCCCCCCCCTGCAATGCTCACTCTTCATGCAGAGGCAGCATCGATTGGCTTCAGTTAGTAGCAGTAGCGAAGGAATCGCTTGATCACTCGGGTTTAGTAATGCGTAGCCTGCATTGCAATAGCTCGCGTTCAGTTAGGCGATGCCTCGCTCGGGTTCACATAGAGCACAATGCATCGCACACACGCGCGTACGTGTACGAGAGAAACGCGCATTGCTCTGCCCCCGACCACCCACCATAACTGGGAACTCCCCGAAATTTTCCTCGCCCTCGCTTCTACCATGATTGTTTCTGTCATGGACGGTCCAAAGAATGTAATGCAACTGCGTCTCCGGCCAACCCAGGACGAAAAGCCCATTTTCTGTCATGATTTTTTGTCATGGAAGTAGGAGCCCACCACATCTATGATGTTACCGGGTTTTGTCACAATTATCATCATAGAAGTGTCATAAGTATGACAGAAAAAAATTGTTTCGGCCCAAAATGTCACGGATGTGTCTTTTTTTTGTAGTGATATGCCAACATAATAGCACAGGTACGCGGGGGAACCGGCGATGTGTGCCGGCGCCAGGACGGCCGGGGTGCGGTATTGTGACGGTGTCACGGGGAGGAGCGTTCGTAGTCAGGCCCTGGGACGTTGCCATATCTGTGAACCTCATTAACAAATCTTGGTGTCATAGTTCTATGATTGCTTGGTCCTTGGTAGATCGACTCTGCGCCTCGGATTTATTACAACAGTAACTTCTATTAAATCTACTCTTTCTCATTCCACATCTAGTACGACAATCCTGGAAGCCATAGAGCAGTTTTACCAGGCTTGTCCATCGATGTTGGACTTTGAGCGCTAACATGAACATAGAATCCTACAGTTAATGTCCCCCCCCACACAGAGAAAATAAAATCTTTCTTTCGAATAATTAGAAGTTGTATCACTTATATATTTGAATATTCATCTCAATATTTAGGTCTAGGCTCCAAAATAAAACATTCAAGCGAGTCAGCATCTCTACATTCAGGTTAACAGAAATTCATGCTTCGATCTAAAGCTCAGATAGTAGTGGCTCATTCCACAGACATGGAGTAAAACCACCGCTTCTAGACGCTCCTACTGGACGCACATGTCTACACCTGGGGTCTTGACTCGAGGAAGAGTGTGGCTCATTGGGGTGCCGCTGAAATCGCTGAGGGACAACCGGGTACAATTTGCCAGTAGTTGGATATGTAGAACAACCAAAGTTGTACATCGTCCTCTTCATCCGCTGAACCAATGATGCAGCAATGTCCGTCTGGGCTTCTGCTGCTAGCTGTCTGACCAAAGCCTGAAGTTTTTACGTGAAGGAATTTGCCCATGGAGCTTTGGTTGTGCTGGGCCTCCAGTTGCCTACCCCGCGCTCTACTTGCTGGCCTTCAGCCCTGAGATGCGCCATGGATGCCCCATTCTACATGCTTGTGAGAGGAGGAGTAGGGAAGGCTGGGTTGGGGAGGCGACGTTGGTGAGCAACATGTTGGGGAACGTGGCATGCAATTTCAGAAATTTCCTACGTTCATGCAAGATCTATCTAGGAGATGCATAGCAACGAGAAGGGGAGAGTGTGTCCATGTACCCTCGTAGACCGAAAGCGGAAGCGTTTGTTAACACGGTTGATGTAGTCAAACTTCTTCTTGTTCCGACTGATCAAACACCGAACATACGGCACCTCCGAGTTCTGCACACGTTCATGTTGATGACGTCCATCGAACTCTTGATCCATCAAAGTGTCGAGGGAGACTTTCGTCAGCATGATGGCGTGGTGATAGTGATGGTGAAGTGATCCGCATAGGGCTTCGCCTAATCACTATGATGATGACCCAGAAGTGTAGGGGATCTATCATAGTCCTTTCGATAAGTAAGAGTGTTGAACCCAACAAGGAGCAGAAGGAAATGACAAGCGGTTTTCAGTAAGGTATTCTTTGCAAGCACTGAATATATCGGTAATAGATAGTTTTGTGATAAGGTAATTTGTAATGGGTAACAAGCAATGAAAGTAAATAATGTGCAGCAAGGTGGCCCACTCCTTTTTGTAGCAAAGGACAAGCCTGGACAAATTCTTATATGGAGAAAAGCGCTCACGAGGACACATGGGAATTATCGTCAAGCTAGTTTTCATCACGCTCATATGATTCACGTTCGTTACATTGATTATTTGATAAGTGGGTGGACCGGCGCTTTGGTACTGCCCTTTCTTGGACAAGCATCCCGCTACTACAAAAGAAGTATTAAGGTAAACCTAACCATAGCATGAAACATGTGGATCCAAGTCAGCCTCTTACGAAGTAACGCATAAACTAGGTTTTAAGCTTCTGTCACTCTAGCAACCCATCATCTACATATTACTTCCCAATGCCTTCCTCTAGGCCCAAACAATGGTGAAGTGTCATGTAGTCGACGTTCACATAACACCACGAGAGGAGATACAGCATACATCTCATCAAAATATCGAACGAATACCAAATTCACATTACTACTTATAGCAAGACTTCACCCATGTCCTCAGGAACAAACATAACTACTCACAAATCATATTCATATTCATAATCATAGGGCTATTAATATGCATTAAGGATCTGAACATATGATATTCCACCAAATAAACCAACTAGCATCAACTACAAGGAGTAATCAACACTCACTACAAAAAAGACACATCCGTGACATTTTGGGCGGAATGAATTTTTTTCCTGTCATACTTATGATACTTCTATGATGATAATTGTGACCAAACCCGGTATCGTCATAGATGTGGTGGGCTCCTACTTCTATGACAAAAAATCATGACAAAAAATGGGCTTTTCATCCTGGGCGGGCCGGAGACGCAGCAGCATGACATTCTTTTGGCCGTCCATAAAGGAAAAAACGGTGGTAGAAGCTAGGGCGAGGAAAATATCGGGGTGTTCCCCGTTACGGTGGGTGGTCGGGGGCCGAGCGATGCTCGTTTCTCCCATACACGTACGCACGTTTGTGCGAGGCGTTAGCTTCTAACTGAACCAGAGCAAGGCGTCGCCTAACTGAACCCGAGCGATTGCACTGCAGGCTACGCGTTACTGAACCCGAGTGATCTAGTAATTCCTTCACAACTTCTGCTAACTGAAGCCAATCGATGCTGCCTCTGGATGAACAATGAGCATTGCTGGGGGGTTTGGATGAACAGTGAGCGGTGGGGGTGGATGAACAGGACCCTATGGTGTTTCCTCTGGATGAATAGGACCCCAATCAATCGAGCCGGTTGGGGCTGGATGAACAAGACCCCGTGGATGGCTGTATGAATAGTAGACGGTGGAGGGATGATGTCCGTGTCAAAACCGGCGGATCTCGGGTAGGGGGTCCCGATCTATGTGTCTAGGCTGATGGTAACAGGAAGCAAGGGACACAGACATTTACCCAGGTTCGGGCCCTCTCGATGGAGGTAAAACCCTACTTCCTGCTTGATTAATATTGAAGATATGGGTAATACAAGAGTAGATCTACCACGAGATCGTAGAGGCTAAACCGTAAGAGCTAGCCTATGATGGTATGATTGTAATTGTGATCGGCATTCTAAGGACCAACCTCTCCGGTTTATATAGACACCGGAGAGGGCTAGGGTTTACATGGAGTCGGTTACAAGGAAGGAAACACAATATCCGGATCGCCAAGCTTGTCTTCCACGCAAAGGAGAGTCCCATCCGGACACGGGCCGAAGTCTTGAGTCTTCACGCTTCAATAGTCCGGACGATGTATACAGTCCGGCTGTCTGGATACCCCCTTATCCAGGACTCCCTCAGTAGCCCCTGAACCAGGCTTCAATGACGATGAGTCTGGCACGAAGTCTTGTCTTCGGCATTGCAAGGCGGGTTCCATCTCCGAATACTCCAAAGTATCTGTTACGACAAATAGTGTCCGGCTTCCCATCAATGTTGTACTCCTCGGCTTGAGTGTCTCAATAATAACCATCTCCACGTCTCGAGCGAATGCGAGGAGCCGAGGCATTTTTGCATTTTCCACCCTCAATCCTCCGGGCTGACCGTCTATTTGAAGGGACGGGGATTCTCAGATCCAAACCTCACTCTCCCTCCCTGAGCCAGCATCCAATAGAGCGCTCCACGAAAAACCATTCCAATATGGCCGGCCGTCATAGCTCTTCTGCTCGCCCTCCTCGTTCCAAGTCGGGGGATTGGGGAGAGTGTTCAGTTCCTCATAGTCTTTTGATAGAGTTACAAACCCAAGGGTTTCTCCCACCGGCGTTCATGGTCCATGTCCGAGCTCGAATAGCCACTTATGACGGAGGGGAACAAGCGGAGGGATCTCCAAATCCATCTCCAGAGGAGCGTATATGCGTCATCCCGCATCTGCTAAGGGGCGACGGGTTTCCCATCCACCCGTTTCTTTGCGGGCTCCTGGTGTTCTACGGCCTCCAGTTGCACAACCTTACCCCTGCCTCCATTCTGCACATAGCGGGGTACGTCGCCCTTTGCGAGGTGTTTTTAGGCTGCGAACCTCACTTCAGATTATGGAGGAAGCTGTTCTACCTTGTCCCCCACACCCAGGGAGAATCCCTATGTCAAGTGGGCGGGGCCGAAGTATGGCGCATTGCCGAGACCAGATACCTGTCCGACACTCCTAAGAAGGCACCAGAAAATTGGCCATCAGAGTGGTTTTACATTGATGATGTTCCCCTTCCGGATCCAGTCCAGACAGGTCTCCCCAAGTTCAGTAACTCCCCGCCGAGGGCACACCTAAGGTGGCGCCCCCGGGGCCCTCAAGAAGAGGATACGAGGGAAATACACTTCCTGATGAGCAGGATAAAGTAACTGGCCAAATCCGGACTGACGATAGTCGAGGTCGTGGCAATATGCATAATGCGGGGAGTGCAACCGCTTAAATATCGGGGGAAGCCCATGTGGCACTTCAACGGGGAAGATGACGCCACCCACTGTGGCCTTAAGGATCCCGACTCCGCCACTGCTCTGGCAAGGATGTTGTCCGATTTATACAAAGGGGAAGAGGAGGAATTCCTTCGCATTAAACTGCGGGACGGATTCTCCATGTACAACCCCCCAGAGTGGGTAAGTCGTCATTCCTTTCCCTGTTTTACTTACTTTAGCGTTCTTCTGCTAAGATTACCTGCATCGATGTTCCGAGCAGGAACTGAGTAGGGCCGTAGAAGGAATCTTCAGCCCCTCCCCGCAGCCAGAGGATCCCAGAAGGGCCCTAGATCTAGGACTCAAAGAAGATCCAGATATTACCGTGGAGATCGTCAACGGGGTATTTTATCAAGCTAGCTGGGATGGTGCCTCGGTGGCCATTACGACCGACTATCTCGGACTGCTCCCTGTATCGCGTGTAAGCCGAACTAAAAAACCCTATCCTCCGAAGAGGACTCCCCTCGGGTATTATGCTTTACCCTTGAGGCATCATGCTGTTTGCAGAGACGACGGTCGGAACACGGGGCCGAGCCCCTAGGGACTCGTCGACCACGGGCGTCCGGATCGGGCAGGCTTAAGAGGAAGGCGGTGAGGGTTGACACACCGCTGCAGAGGTAAGTAATAACCTGTCCTGCGATTATAGTATTTGAAATATAACAACGCCCTTTGTGTCTGGCAGGAAGAGAAGCAGCCGGACTATATCCGGGGATCCTGCCAATCACGCCTCCATCAACCGGGTTCCAAAACCAACTTTGAGGGCGGAGGCGGACACGGGGCCTGTTCCGCATAGTTCTCCGACAGAGGATGCAGATATGTTTTCGGCCACAAACTCCAAAGTGGAGAGCGCCATGAATCACCGGCGCCGGAGGGACGTGCTTCGGAACAACATCTTTTCCGGAGAGGCATTTAATGCCTTCAATTCGGCAGATGCATACGTCCAAGCTGCTCAAGGCGGGCTTGCCCGAGCGACGAACCAATATACCAATGATATACAGGTAAGAAGCTTTGCTAAGTATGCATAACAGTAGCCCCTGAGACTTGAAATAGTTGGAACGACTGTTTGAAGGATCAATTTTTGCACAAGTCCTTGTAGAGAAGAATGAACAATTGGCTCGGGAGCTGGAGGAATGCAAGGCCCAGCTGCGGGGCACGGTTGCCAAGTTAGAGGAATCCCAGAAGGCCTCATCTGGTAACATTTGTCTCAATTGTACGAAGATGCACCAGTTAGTAAATGGCTTGTATGATTAGTCTAACAGAAAATTCTGCAGACAATCCCGGGGTGAATCCGGAGGGCGTAACGGATGACGACTCGCATCTTAAAAGGCAGCTAAAGGCTGGCGAGTGCATCCTTATGCAAGTTAAGCAAGAGAAGAACAATCTTCAAGATGCCAATATTCGGCTGGACGTGGAATTAAAAGACGTCCGTGCTCAACTGGCAAACTTCGTGAAGGAGAACAAAAGACTTCGATGTGGCATTTATGGTGAGTGCCCGGACGAACTGTATGATACTTCGGCGAGGAAGTATATTGAAAGAATTTTGCTTGCAGGAATGTTAACGGGTCTCCCTGAAGAGGAGATGCCCTCATCTCCAAGTGATTTACTGCAAGACCTCTCACAACTGCGCGGGCGAGCTCCGCAAGTGATGTAGGGTGTTGCTCCGGCCTTCTGGCCATCAAGCGTATTGTCAAACGACATGGGGGAGCTTGTGGATATGCTTTAAGGAGCACGGCGGCGCTTCCGATTGTGGAAGATGTCAGCTTGCTGGCAAGGTGCAAGAGAAGGCTGGGCTATGGTGAAGATGCGCGACACCAAGCTGGACCCGAACCATATGGACGAAGTAGGACCGGCGGGGCCCGATGGGCAAGAAATTCCCGTAAGCCTAGTATATGACCAGGTAGCATTAGCAGCCAAGTATTCTCAACAGGGTTGTAAGCTAGATAGCCTGTTGGATGGTATAGAGGAAGAATATAGTCAGTCCAAGTGACTATGTAGTTTAATGGACATAATTAGTCCCTAGCCGATTAAAATCATTTGTCATGGCGGACCTTTTCGCTTCAGCCCCCGGATCCTATAGTCCTGGGTGTGTCCGAATACCAACTTAGTTATACAAGACCGAGATATGCGTGGAGACAAGGCATAGGGGTCATAAGTGCTTGAACAGATAAGTACCAAACTAGTTATGTTATATTACATGGATGGTAAGAAACATCTTCTAGGGAGAATAGTTCCGTTAGGGGTTCCTTTCCCTTGGTACGCATGCGAACATGCACATGTCCGGACTGCGAACGATGCCGCAGGATACAAGACTTTTAGGGATTTACATCGTAATAAATGAATACATCTTTTGTTCACCGATCAAATATTCTCTTAAGGAAACTAGATTTCGGCTTCACCTAGTCCGAGGTACACATCCGGCTGAACTGGCAGTGACAATCGCAGAGGTGCTCCCCTTATGCCCTAGCCGAATTAACGGGAACGTAGGGCATAAACACAAGAGCCAGGCAACCAAGCTTGGCCACATCTTAAGTCATATCGTTGCATATAATGGTGAAGAAAAGGCACATATGAAAAAAGAAACTCATATGTGATTGGTGAAAAGCCATTTGAGTAATTATTTTTAGCTTCCGTATTGGAAGCCCCCAGGCATTACTTACACACATAATGCGGCTGGAGTAATCCGGGAGTCCGCACTATATTAAGTACTTTGTGTGAAGAGAAAAAGGGTCGACAAAGGAAAAGTGAGGTGGAGAATAAATAAAAGGGGGGGAGTAAGGAGACGAACACTGAGTTCGGTGTTAGGCATAGAATCTCCGGAGTCTGGCCGCGTTCCATAGGTTCGGCTCGAGTCTGTTATCGGATGCATTACGTAAGCGGTACGCTCCTCCAGTGAGAACTTTGTCAATGACGAAGGGACCTTCCCAGTTGGGTTTGAGTTTGTCCTTCTTCTTCTCCGGTAGGCGTAGAACGAGCTCGCCAATATTGTAAGTTTTGGCCCGCACTTCTCTGCTTTGATATCGTCGAGCCTGCTACTGATAGAATGCGGAACGGGCTTTTGCGACATCGCGCTCCTCCTCCAGGGCATCCAAGTTGTCCTGCCGATCTAACTCAGCTTCCTTCTCTTTGTACATGCGTACGCGTGGCGAATCATGTATTATGTCATAGGGTAGTACTGCTTCCGCACTGTACACCATAAAAAATGGTGTATATCCGGTGGTGCGATTCGGTGTGGTCCGCTGCCCCTAGAGTACGGAGTCGGGCTCCTCCACCCAGTGCGTATCCAATTCTGTTAAAGATCGCACTAGTCTGGGTTTAATGCCACTCATGATGAGATCGTTTGCCCGTTCGACCTGGCCATTTGTTTGGGGATGGTAGACGGAAGCGTAGTCAAGCTTAATGCCCATTTTGCCGCACCAAGTTTTCACTTCATCGGCTGTGAAATTTGAGCCATTATCAATGATGATGCTGTGGGGGACACCGTATCGGTGTACGACCCCGGATATGAAGTCTATTACTGGTCCGAATTCGGCCGTTTTGACTGGTTTGGCTTCTATCCATTTGGTGAACTTTTCCACCATGACCAATAAGTCTTTTTTCTTATGGATTCCCCCTTTAAGAGGTCTGACCATATCCAGCGCCCAGACCGCGAAGGGCCAAGTTATGGGGATTGTTTGGAGAGCGGTAGGGGGCATATGACTCTAATTGGTGAAGAGCTAGCAACCGCCGCAATGTTGGACAAGGTCCTGTGCGTCTGCTCGGGCCATCGGCCAATATAAGCCTGTACGGAAGGCCTTGCTGATGATGTCTACTACACAACCTTCTTCTTGTAGACGTTGTTGGGCCTACAAGTGCACAGGTTTGTAGGACAGTAGCAAATTTCCCTCAAGTGGATGACCTAAGGTTTATCAATCCGTAGGAGGCGTAGGATGAAGATGGTCTCTCTCAACCAACCCTGCAACCAAATAACAAAGAGTCTCTTGTGTCCCCAACACACCCAATACAATGGTAAATTGTATAGGTGCACTAGTTCGGCGAAGAGATGAAGATACAAGTGGAAAATAGATAGTAGATATAGGTTTTTGTAATCTGAAATAATAAAAACAGCAAGGTAACGAGCGATAAAAGTGAGTGTAAATGGTATTGCAATGATAGGAAACAAGGCCTAGGGTTCATACTTTCACTATTGAAAGTTCTCTCAACAATAATAACATAGATAGAACATATGACAAGCCCTCAACATGCAACAAAGACTCACTCCAAAGCCAATAATAGCGGAGAACAAATGTAGAGATTATGGTCGGGTACGAAACCACCACAAAGCTATTCTTTCGGATCGATCTATAAAAGAGTTCGTACTATTATAACACCTTAAGATACAAATCAACCAAAACCCTCATGTCACCTAGATACTCCATTGTCACCTCAAGTATCCGTGGGCCTGATTATGCGATATGCATCACACAATCTCAGATTCATCCAACCAACATAAAAGTACTTCAAAGAGTGCCCCAAAGCTAATACCGGAGATTCAAGAACGTGTGCCAAGCCCTATGCATCGGTTCTCAAGTTTCACGAAACCCGCAAGTTGATCACCAAAACATACATCAAGTGGCACATGATATCCCATTGTCACCACAGATAATCACGGCAAGACATACATCAAGTGTTCATAAAAGACTCAATCCGATAAGATAACTTCTAAGGGGAAACTCAATTCATCACAAGAGAGTAGAGGGGGAGAAACATCATAAGATCCAACTACAATAGCAAACTCGGGATACATCAAGATTGTGCCTTGGAGGAACACGAGAGAGAACACGAGAGAGAGAGATCAAACACATCGCTACTGGTACATACCCTCAGCCCCGAGGGTGAACTACTCCCTCCTCGTCATGGATAGCGCCGGGATGATGAAGATGTCCTCCAGTGTTGGGATCCCCCTCGGGAAGGGTGCCGGAACAGGGTCCCGATTGGTTTTTGGTGGCTACAGAGGCTTGCGGCGGCCGAACTCCCGATCTATTTTCTGTTCTGGAAGTTTTAGGGTACGTTGATATAGATGGGTGCAGGGAGAATGTCGGTGGAGCTACGGGGGCCCCACGAGGCAGGGGGGCACCCAGGGGGGAGGGCGCGCCCCCCACTCTCGTGAGCACCTCCCGTATCTTCTGACGTGGGGTCCAAGTCCATCAGGTGGGTTTCCTTCCAAAAATAACTTCTCTAGTTGATTTCGTTCCGTTTTGACTCCGTCTGATATTCCTTTTCCTCGAAACACTGAAATAGGCATAAAACAACAAATCTGGGCTGGGCCTCCGGTTAATAGGTTAGTCCCACAAATAATATAAAAGTGGATAATAAAGCCCACTATTGCCTAAAACAGTAGATAAAGTAGCATGGAGCAATCAAAAATTATAGATACGTTGGAGACGTATCAAGCATCCCCAAGCTTAATTCCTGCTCGTCCTCGAGTAGGTAAATGATAAAAAGGAATTTTTGATGCGGAGTGATACTTTGGCATAATTTCAATGTAAATCTTCTTAATTGTGGCATGAATATTCAGATCCGAAAGATTCAAGACAAAATTTCATATTGACATAAGAAATAATAATACTTCAAGCATACTAATCAAAGCAATTATGTCTTCTCAAAATAACATGGCAAAAGGAAGTTCATCCCTACAAAATCATATAGTTAAGCTATGCTTCATTTTCGTCACACAAAGATGTTCCCAACTTCTATACCCCCGATAACAAGCCAAGCAATTGTTTCATACTTAAATAATCTCAAACCTTTTCAACCTTCACGCAATACATGAGCGTGAACCATGGATATAGCACTATGGGTAGAATAGAATATGATGATGGGGATTGTGTGGAGAAGACAAAAAAGGAGAAAGTCTCACGTTGACGAGGCTAATCAACGGGCTATGGAGATGCCCGTCAATTGATGTCAACATGAGGAGTAGGGATTGCCATGCAACGGATGCAATAGAGCTATGAATGCTCAACAAAAGAAAAGTAGTGGGTGTGCATCCAACTTGCTTGCTCACGAAGACCTAGGGCATTTTGAGGAAGCCCATCGTAGGAATTTACAAGCCAAGTTCTATAATGAAAAATTCCCACTAGTATATGAAACTGATAACACATGAGACTCACTACATGAAAAACAAGGTGCTACTTTGAAGAACAATATATGAGACTTTCTACATGAAGAACAAGGTGCTACTTTGAAGCACAAGTGTGGAAAAAGAGATAGTAGCATTGCCCTTTTTTTGGGCCTTTCTTTTTTTTTGGCCTTTCTCTTTTTTCTTGGGCAATGCTCTAATAATGATGATCATCACACTTCTATTAATTACAACACAAGGATTACAACTCGAAACTTAGAACAAGATATGACTCTATATGAATGCCTCCGGTGGTGTACCGGGATGGTGCAATGAATCAAGAGTGACATGTATAAAAATAATGCATGGTGGCTTTGCCACAAATACGATGTCAACTACAAGATCATGCAATGGCAATATGACAAAAGAAATGCATGTCATGATGATGATGGTGGAAGTTGCATCGCAATATATCTGGGAATGGCTATGGAAATTCCATAATAGGTAGGTATGGTGATTGTTTTGAGGAAGATATAAGGAGGTTTATGTGTGATAGAGCGTATCATATCACGGGGTTTGGATGCACCGGCGAAGTTTGCACCAACTCTCAAGGTGAGAAAGGGCAATGCATGGTACCGAAGAGGCTAGCAATGGCAGAAAGGTGAGAGTGCGTATAATATAATCCATGGTATCAAGATTAGTCAAAAGAACTCATATACTTATTGCAAAAATTTAGAAGTCATCAAAAATTCAAGTACTACACGCATGCTCCTAGGGGGATAGATTGGTAGGAAAAGGCCACCGCTCGTCCCCGACCGCCACTCATAAGGATGCACAAGCCAGGTACACTTCATGTTTCAAATTTGTTACACAACTTTAACCATACGTGCATGCTACGGGACTTGCAAACTTCAACACAAGTATTTCTCAAATTCATAATCACCCAACTAGAACGACTTTGATATTATCACCTCCATATCTCAAAACAATTATCAAGCATCAAACTTATCTTAGTATTCAATTCACTCAAAAGAAAGTTTCACATATCTTGAACACCAAGTATATTAACATTAAGAAAATTACCATGCTATTAAAGACTCTCAAAATAATCTAAGTGAAGCATGAGAGTTCATCTATTTCTTCAAAATAGAACTACCACCATGCTCTAAAAGATCTAAGTGAAGCACATAGAGTATTCTAACAAATTCCAATTCATGTATGGCTCTCTCTCAATAAAGAATTTCAGATCTTGATACTTCATTCACACAGCAAGCAAAGCTAAAGAAAACTACATGGCAAGGATAGCACAACTAATGTCAAGAAGCAAAAACTTAGGCTCAACCGATACTAACCGATAGTTGTTGAAGAAGAAAGGTGGGATTCCTACCGGGGCATCCCCAAGCTTAGATGATTGATACTTCTTGAAATATTATCTTGGGGTGCCTTGGGCATCCCTAAGCTTGAGCTTTTGTGTCTCCGTAATTCATCTCATATCATGGTTTCTCTTCTTTTCATCAAAAGGTTCATTCACAACAAACTCAACAAGAACTTGTGAGAGAGGTTAGTATAAACCAATGCAAAACTTTATCATTTTCCACTGGAACAAATCACTAACACTATTACTCAACATTGCATACTAAATGCCTTTGCATATTTAATACTCCTATCATCAAATACAATGATTAAACAAGCGAACATATGCAAAGAATGCAACTATAACAGCAATCTGCCAAAACAGTAGTCTGTAAAGAATGCAAGAGTATCAATACTTCCCTGACTCCAAAAATTATGAACTAAAATTCCCACTATAATAAATTTATAGGATCTCAATATGCAAAAAGATACAACGTTAGAACATTCTCTGACTTTTCTAGGCAATTTTTGCAATAGGGGTAAACTTTCTGTTTTCAAACAGCAACATGCAAACTAGCAAAATAAGCATGGCAAAGGCTATCCTTGACTTCTTTATTGAAACTAAAGATGAACAACATTGTTCTAACTAACAGAAAGCAAAAACTAACAAAAGAAAATGACGCTCCAAGCAAAACACATATCATGTGGTGAATAAAAATATAGCTCCAAGTAAAGTTACCGATGAACGAAGACGAAAGAGGGGATGCCTTCCGGGGCATCCCCAAACTTAGTTGCTTGGTTGTCCTTGAATATTACCTTGGGGTGCCTTGGGCATCCCCAAGCTTAGGCTCTTGCCACTCGTTATTCCATAGTCCATTGAATCTTTACCCAAAACTTGAAAACTTCAACCACACAAAACTCAAAACAAAACTCGTAAGCTCCGTTAGTATAAGAAAATAAAACCACCACTTAGGTACTGTAATTAACTCATTCTAAATTCATATTGGCGTAATATCTACTGTATTCTAACTTCTCTATGGTTCAGACCTCTTAATACTAGCCATAGATGCATCAAAATAAGCAAACAACACATAGAAAACAGAATCTGTCAAAAACAGAACAGTCTGTAGTAATCTGTACCAAACGTATACCTCTGGAACCCCAAAAATTATTAAATAAATTCCTGGACCTGAGAAATTTGCCTATTAATCATCTGAAAAAAGAATCAACCTAAAATCACTCTCCAGTAGAAAATGGCAGCTAATCTCGTGAGCGCTAAAGTTTCTGTTTTTCACAGCAAGATCACATAGACTTCACCCAAGTCTTCCCAAAGGTTCTACTTGGCACTTTATTGAAACAAAATCTATAAAACCTGATTACTACAGTAGCATAATCATGTGGACACACAAAAACAGTAAAGATAAATATTGGGTTGTCTCCCAACAAGCGCTTTTCTTTAATGCCTTTTAGCTAGGCATGATGATGACAATGATGCTCACATAAAAGATAAGAATTGAAACATAACGGGAGCATCATGAAACATATGACTAGCACATTTAAGTCTAACCCACTTCCTATGCATAGAAATTTTGTTAGCAAACAACTTATGGGAACAATAATCAACTAGCATAGGATGGCACAACAAGCATAGCTTCAAGAATTTAAGCACATAGAGAGGAAACTTAAGATTATTTCAATTCCTACAAGCATATGTTCCTCCCTCATAGTAATTTTCAGTAGCATCATGAATGAATTCAACAATATAACCAGCACCTAAAGCATTCTTTTCATGATCTACAAGCATAGAAAACTTCTTCTTTATAGCATATGTATCATCACAATAATCATCATAAATAGGAGGCATACTTTCATCATAGTAAATTTGCTCATCCAAGCTTGGGGGACAAAAAATATCATCTCCATCAAACATAGCTTCCCCAAGCTTGTGGCTTTGCATATCATTAGCATCATGGATATTCAAGGAATTCATACTAACAACATTGCAATCATGCTCATCATATAAAAACATTCTATAGATTTCTTCTTCTAGCACTTGAGCACAATTTTCCTTTCCATCATACTTACGAAAGATATTAAAAAGGTGAAGTGTATGAGACAAACTCAACTCCATTTTTTTGTAGTTTTCTAAACTAGTGATAAAAAGAAGAAACAAAAAGATTTGATTGCAAGATCTAAAGATATACCTTCAAGCACTCACCTCCCCAGCAACAGCGCCAGAAAAGAGCTTGATGTCTACTACACAACCTTCTTCTTGTAGACGTTGTTGGGACTGCAAGTGCACATGTTTGTAGGACAGTAGCAAATTTCCCTCAAGTGGATGACCTAATATTTATCAATCCATAGGAGGCGTAGGATGAAGATGGTCTCTCTCAAGCAACCCTTCAACCAAATAACAAAGAGTCTCTTGTGTCCCCAACACACCCAATACAATGGTAAATTGTATAGGTGCACTAGTTCGGCGAAGAGATGAAGATACAAGTGCAAAATAGATAGTAGATATAGGTTTTTGTAATCTGTGATAATAAAAACAGCACGGTAACAAGCGATAAAAGTGAGCGTAAACGGTATTGCAATGATAGGAAACAAGGCCTAGGGTTCATCCTTTCACTAGTGCAAGTTCTCTCAACAATAACAACATAGATAGAACATATGAAAAGCCCTCAACATGCGACAAAGAGTCACTCCAAAGCCACTAATAGTGGAGAAAAAACATAGAGATTATGGTCGGGTACGAAACCACCACAAAGCTATTCTTTCGGATCGATCTATAAAAGAGTTTGTACTAGAATAACACCTTAAGATACAAATCAACCAAAACCCTAAGGTCACCTAGATACTCCATTGTCACCTCAAGTTTCCGTGGGCATGATTATACGATATGCATCACACAATCTCAGATTCATCCAACCAACATAAAAGTACTTCAAAGAGTGTCCCAAAGCTACTACCGGAGAGTAAAGAACGTGTGCCAACCCCTATGCATAGGTTCCCAAGTGTCACGAAACCCGCAAGTTGATCACCAAAACATACATCAAGTGGCACATGATATCCCATTGTCACCATAGATAATCACGGCAAGACATACATCAAGTGTTCATAAAAGACTCAATCCGATAAGATAACTTCAAAGGGGAAACTCAATTCATCACAAGAGAGTAGAGGGGGAGAAACATCATAAGATCCAACTACAATAGCAAAGCTCGGGATACATCAAGATCGTGCCTTGGAGGAACACGAGAGAGAACACGAGAGAGAGAGATCAAACACATAGCTATTGGTACATACCCTCAGCCCCAAGGGTGAACTACTCCCTCCTCGTCATGGATAGTGCCGGGATGATGAAGATGGCCTCCGGTGATGGGATCCCCCTCCGGCAGGGTGCCGGAACAGGGTCTTGGTGGCTACAGAGGCTTGCGGTGGTGGAACTCCCGATCTATTTTCTGTTCTGGACGTTTTAGGGTACGTAGATATATATAGGTGCAGGGAGAACGTAGGTGGAGCTACGAGGGCCCCACGAGGCAGGGGGCACGCCCAGGGGGAGGGCGTTCCCCCCACCCTCGTGAGCACCTCTTGTATCTTCTGACGTGGGTTCCAAGTCCATCAGGTGGATTTCCTTCCAAAAATAACTTCTCCAGTTGATTTCGTTCCATTTTGACTCCGTCTGATACTCCTTTTCCTCGAAACACTAAAATAGGCATAAAACAACAAATCTGGGCTGGGCCTCCGGTTAATAGGTTAGTCCCAAAAATAATATAAAAGTGGATAATAAAGCCCAATATTGCCTAAAACAGTAGATAAAGTAGCATGGAGCAATCAAAAATTATAGATACATTGGAGACGTATCATCTGACTAGCGCTCGAGCCGCGGCGTGGTGTCCGCCCAGTCCAGCATGGATGTCAGCCAAGAGTTGCCGCCCTTCCTTTTCGGAGATGCACCTTTGGAGCACTCCGGTTGCACTTTTCTTGTAGAGTTCCCCTTCATGGACTTTGTAAGCTTTAGAACACCGAACAATGCAGCGTACTTCGTTTTGGTCTTCGGGGAGCTCCTGCCTATTTGGGTAGGCCAAGAAAGGCTCAGTCCACTGGGCGATTACGGCCATGTTTTCATGGGCCAAAGATGTTATTTCGGTGGCAGAGCCTCCGATTGTGTCTGATGGTTCGGAATCTGGGGGTGTGTTCGGATCTGTGCTAGTATTGCTGGACTCCCCTTCCCATACCACGGATGGCTTGAACAGCCTTTCCAGGAATATGTTAGGTGGGACAGGGTCACTTTTAGCGCCGATGCGGGCGAGGACGTCCGCCGCTTGATTGTTTTCTCGAGCCACTGTGTGGAATTCGAGCCGCTCGAACCGAGCTGACATTTTGGGGACGGCATTACGGTAGGCCGCCATTTTTGGATCCTTGGCATCAAAGTCTCCATTTATTTGTGATATTGCGAGGTTCGAATCCCCGCGCACTTCCAGGCGTTGGATGCCCATAGAGACTGCCATCCGAAGAACATGCAACAGAGCCTCATATTCGGCTGCATTGTTGGAGTCTGTGTATAATATTTGGAGGACGTACTGGACCGTGTCTCCGGTGGGAGACGTCAGGACTACACCTGCTCCCAATCCGGCCAGCATTTTAGAGCCATCGAAGTGCATGATCCAGTTGGAGTATGCGCCGTACTCTTTAGGGAGTTCAGCTTCCGTCCATTCGGCGACAAAGTTAGCCAGTACTTGCGACTTGATGGCCCGTTGTGGTTTGTATATTATGTCGAACTGAAGGAGCTCAATAGCCCATTTAGCAATCCGACCCGTAGCGTCGCGGTTATTTATTATGTCATTGAGTGGTAATTCGGAGGCCACTATAATCAAACACTCTTGAAAGTAGTGTCGCAGCTTCCGGGATGCCATGAAGACCGCGTATGCTATTTTTTGATAGTGTGGGTATGGGGATTTGCATGAGGCGAGGACCGTCCGTACGTAATAAACCGGCTTTTGGAGCGGGAATTTGTATCCGTCAATATCTCGTTCGACGACGAGCACTGCGCTTACAACTTGATGTGTTGCAGCTATGTATAGTAGCATAGGCTCGCTGATATTCGGTGCTGTTAGGACTGGATTACTGGCCAGTAAGGTCTTTATTTAACCGAGTACGGCCGCGGCTGCATCCGTCCACACGAAGTGTTTGGTGCGCCGAAGGAGGCGGTAAAAAGGTAATGCCTTTTCTCCTAACCTGGAGATAAAGCGGCTCAAAGCAGCCCCATATCCGGCTAGTTTCTTGATGTGCATGAGGACTATTGGTATAGCCAACTGCGACAGAGGTCGGATTTTTGCCGGATTCGCTTCAATTCCTCTATTGGAAACAATGAAGCCCAGCAGTTTCCCAGAGGGGACGCCGAAAATGCATTTTTCCGGATTCAACTTGATGTCATATGTCCGGAGGTTATCGAATGTAAGCCTCAAGTCATCTATTAGGGTGTCGACTTGTCTTGTTTTTATGACCACGTCGTCCATATATGCATCCACTGTTTTTCCGATTTGTTTTTCTAGGCATGTTTGAATCATGCATTGATAGGTTGTGCCGGCATTCTTAAGCCCGCAAGGCATAGTGTTGAAGCAAAAAGGGCCGTATTGCGTTATGAAAGCGTTTGCAGCTTGGTCAGACTCTGCCATCTTTATTTGATGGTATCTAGAGTATGCGTCGAGAAAACACAACGAGTCGTGTCCAACTGTGGCATTGATGATTTAATCGATGTGAGGGAGGGGAAAGGGATCCTTGGGGCAAGCCTTGTTGAGTCCTTTGAAGTCGACACATAGGCGCCAGGATGTGTCCTTCTTTGGTACAATTACCAAATTTGCCAGCCAATCCGGATGTTTAATATCTCTGATGAATCCGTCCTCAAGTAGCTTGGCTAGCTCTTCCCCCATTGCTTGTCGTTTGGGCTCTGAGAATAGCCTTAGGGTCTGTTTGACAGGTTTATATCCCTTTAGTATATTAAGGCTATGCTTGGCCAATCCACGCAGGATGCCCAGCATGTCCGATGGGTGCCAGGCGAAAATGTCCCAATTCTCGCGTAAAAAGTCTCGTAGTGCGGCGTCCATTACGGGGCTCAACTGTGCACCGATGGAAGCTGTCTTCATGGGGTCTGTTGGATGGACTTGGAATTTGACTATCTCGTTTGCGGGTTTAAATGAGGTGGACTTGGGTCGCTTGTCGAGTATCACGTTGTCCCTGTCCACAGTGGCCCGTAGCATTGTTAATTCTTCGGCTCCTAGGGCTTCGGATAATGCTACCAGGGCCGGTGCTCCGGTTTTGTTTTCGGCGCGAAGTGCGACGTCCGGATCACTGGCTAGAGTGATGATTCCATTAGGCCCGGGCATTTTAAGCTTCATGTACCCCTAATGGGGTATGGATTGAAAGCTCATAAACGCGTCCCGCCCTAAAAGGGCATGGTATCCGCTGCTGAATGGAGCCACTTCGAGTGTGATTTACTTGGACCTGTAATTTTCCGGGGCGCCGAATACCACATCAAGTGTGATTTTTCCCGCACACCGCGCTTCCCGACTAGGGATGATTCCCCTGAAGGTGGTGCCGCTTTGCTCAATGCGGCCTTTATCAATTTCCATCTTGTTGAACGTTTCTTCATAGATCAAGTTTAATTCGCTTCCGCCGTGCATGAGTACTTTAGTGAGCCGGAAGCCGTCCACGATTGGGCTAAGGACCACGGACGGTGCCCGGACAGTGTGGAATCGAGGTTCATCACTGTCATTGAAAGTTATAGCAGTGTCGCTCCAGGGGATTATATTTCCCACATGGCAAATTTCAGCGGAGCTTCGATGAGCTCGCTTGTGCCTATTGTTTGAGGCGAAAGTCTCGAAGACTGTTAATACCGCATTGTGTTTGTTGGCAGGATGTTGTTCTGCTTTATGGTTTGCAAGAAGATCCTCGCCACTTTTTGCAACCTGCTGGAGTATCCAACATGCTCTAAGGCTATGAATTGGTGTCGTGTCCGGAGTGCTGTGGAGTTTACATGGTCCATTGAGCCATTCTTCCAATACGGTTCCCCACCCTGGGGTGCGCTTTGGTTTCTTGGGGACAGGATCGGCCGACTTACGAGAGTTCGCCTGTTTAGTTTGGACGAAGGTTTTGGTAAGAGCCGTACTGTCCCAAAATTCTGTTTGGGTTTTCCGGGCGCTTTCCATCGCACAGTACTTCTCTACTATGATTGCCAAATCCACGAAGTGTACCATGTCATGGCGGCTTATAGCATTAAGGACTCCTTTGTCCGTGCAGTTTTTGCAGAAGAGTAAGACTACATCCTCCTCGCGGCAGTCCTTGACCTTGTTAAGAGCAAGGAGGAATCTGGCCCAGTAGCGATGTACAGTCTCCTGGGGCTCTTGCCTGATGCGGGGGAGACGGTTTAAGTCCTTGTGGGTGCTGTTAGCTGAATCTGTATTCTAATCCGATCTAACACCCAGGGGCGTGGGAGGTTCCGACACTACTACAAAAAGGGCTATAGATGGAATGGCCACTAATGGCGCACCTGTGATGTGGTGCGCCATTACTATATTCTAATGGCCCACCATGTCTCAGTACGCCATTAGTAATATATTACTAATGGCGCACCTGGTGTGTGGTGCGCCATTAGTAGTTTTGAAAAAAACATAAAAAAAATTTGTTACTAATGGCGCACCGTTGCCATCGTGCGCCATTAGTAGTTTTGAAAAAAACATAAAAAAATGTGTTACTAATTGACATAGTAATGGTGCACCACATCCATCGTGCGCCATTAGTAGTTTTGAAAAAAAGTAAAAAAATATAAAAATAATTGTTACTAATGGCGCACCATGTCTCGGTGCGCCATTACTAGTTTTAACTAGTAATGGCGCACTTTCCACTGGTGCGCCATTACTAAGTTTTTTCAAAAAAAAACAAAAAAAAATCAATGTTTTTTTCAAAACTAGTAATGGCGCACCGTGGGTGTGGTGCGCCATTACTAACTTGCCCCAACACCGAACCCCCCCTTGTGGATCGCCTTTTCGGTTTTAAAAAAAATAAAAGAAAATGATGGAAATGTCAAAAAAATAAAAGAAAATATGTTTCCCATGTGAAATGTGCTCTAGTTTTTGGGAAAATTTACAAATATGAATTTCGACTTTATTTGCAAAATCTCTCTGGAAATTTGTAAAATGGGCATAACTTTTGCATACGAACTCGGATGAAAAAGTTTTTTATATGAAAAATCATCTACTCGAAAAGTTACATCCATATGTAACCGGGGGAACCCCGTTAAACATTTTCAAAATCCCCAAAAACCTAACAGAAAAAAAGTTACGATGGGATCCAAAACAGAATTCAATAAAATTTCCCACATTTCGATGGGATCCAAAATATTTTTATCCCAAAATTTCTAGTCAGACTAAATACAATTTCAATATAAATTTATATTACTTGAAAATCCAACAAAAATTGCGCTCGCAACAATTAATGAAATTAAAATTTTCAATATCCAAAAATAATAATTTATAAAGTAATTACGTGTTTGGTGCATTTTTTATAGTTACTGCCCAGTTTTTATAATTACACCCCATTTATTATTATTAAAGCACATTTTCTTGTTAAGCCTAATGCATCCCTCCTAGGCAAGATTTGCAGCCCAGCGTGGCGGAGAATAACAACTTGAACTTGCCTGAGTATTCCCTAAAAAAAGTATAGCTGGGCTAGCCATTTTCAGCTTGAAAAAAATTAATATCTGGGCTGGATATCAGGCCTGGGCTAGAAGGGCCACAACCCGCCAAGTTAATACCTGCAGCGATGTATTCGTTGTTGTTCAGAGGAGAAAAATTAATATCTGGGCTAAACATCGCTCAAGAAAAACTCTACAGTGCTCACACCTCAAAAACACAAATACTACTCGAGCTGCTTTGTCCCAGCTGTCGGTCGGTTCTTGTGCAATTCTCTCATTTATTGACTACATAGGTTGACAATGATGTGGGTCCGTGATGTCAGGAAACCAGGAGGAAGCAAAAAAATTTATAGTTTTATATAATAAGAAGGCACTTGCGTACGTGTGGCTATGGCCCTAGTGGATCCCAACTGTCATCCTCTCAAAGTAAAGTCATCTCCGCATCCTCATGTCCATTGACCATGTTGACAACACAAGATGATGGCACCATGGAGAGCGCAACAACTCGAAGGAAGACGGAGATGGCCTCGCGGGCCCTATGGATGGTCTGATACAGCGCCCCCTGCTCATTCGAGAAGCGAGGATCATATGGCCACATGTCCGTGACGGCATTGTCGTTCGCTTGTTCACCGTGCTCGTTGAGGAGATGAAGGTTGCAACATTGGTCCTCCTGCGCTGGCAGCTGATACGTCCATCTTGCATCATGCTTTTATATCGATATTTATTGCATTATGGGCTGTTATTACGCGTTATGTCACAATACTTGTGGCTATTCTCTCTTATTTTACAAGGTTTAACATGAAGAGGGACAATGTCAGCAGCTGGGATTCTGGGCTGGAAAAGAAGCAAATATTGGAGACATATTATGCACAGCTCCAAAAGTCCTGAAACTCCACGAAAGTCATTTTTGGAATTAATGATAATTATTGAGCAGAAGAAGTACCAGGGGGCCCACACCCGGGCCATGAGGGTGGGGGGGGGGGCGCCCACCCTTACAGGGCACGCCCCCTGCCTCGTGGGCCCCCTGGTGGCCCTCCGGTGCCCATCTTCTGCTATATGAAGTCTTTTACCCTGAAAAAAAAAATTATAAGCAAGCTTACGGGACAAAACTCCGCCGCCATGAGGTGGAACCTTGGCGGAACCAATTTAGGGCTCCGGCGGAGCTGTTCTGCCAGGGAAACTTCCCTCCGGGAGGGGGAAATCATCGCCATCATCATCACCAACGATCCTCTCATCGGGAGGGGGTCAATCTCCATCAACATCTTCACCAGCACCATCTCCTCTCAAACTGTAGTTCATCTCTTGTATCCAATCTTTGTATCAAAACCTCAGGTTGGTACCTGTGGGTTGCTAGTAGTGTTGATTACTCCTTGTAGTTGATGCTAGTTGGTTTATCCGGTGGAAGATTATTTGTTCAGATCCTTAATGCATATTTTATACCCCTCTGATTAAGAACATGAATATGTTTTGTGAGTTGTTACGTTTGTTCCTAAGGAGATGGGTGAAGTCTTGCTATTAGTAGTCATGTGAATTTGGTATTTTGATGAGATGTATGTTGTCTCTCCTCTAGTGATGTTATGTGAACATTGACTACATGACACTTCACCATTATTTGGGACTAGAGGAAGGCATTGGGAAGTAATAAGTAGATGATGGGTTGCTAGACTAACAGAAGCTTAAACCCTAGTTTATAAGTTGCTTCGTAAGGGGTTGATCCATATGTTTCATGCTATGGTTAGGTTTTTACCTTAATACTTCTTTTTTAGTTGAGAATGCTTGCAATAGGGGTTAATCATAAGTGGGATGCCTGTCCAAGAAAGGACAGCACGCAAGCACCGGTCCACCCACATATCAAATTATCAAAGTAACGAACATGAATCATATGAGCGTGATGAAAACTAGCTTGACGATAATTCCCATGTGTCCTTGGGAGCGCTTTTCTCTATATAAGAACTTGTCCAACCTTATCCTTTGCTACAAAAAGGATTGGGCCACCTTGCTGCACCTTATTTACTTTCATTGCTTGTTACTCGTTACAAATTATCTTATCACAAAACTATCTGTTACCTACTATCGGCGTTCTGGGGACAGGGGTCCCCAGACTTGCCTGCCTGCGGCCTGCAGCGTGGCTCACCAGTGGCCCAGTATGGCCTGTCTTCATCGACCCAAGTTCAAGACCCTCGCGAAGGGCCAAGCCTCGCGGTGCGGACGACAAAAGGCCTCCTCTGGGGCGGCCTCACCAGGCAGGCTCGCGAGGAGGCGGAGAGATCAAGCTGAGGGGGACCTCGTGAGGTGCTCATGACGCAAGCCATGACGATCAAGACCAGGCGGGCGCCAGCCTGCGCGGTGTTCTCATTTCCTCTTTGGGGCAAAGGGGGGCAAGCGCAGGCGCGGAGTATCGAGGAATCAGGCAATGGTTTCCATATTGGTGTGACAAGACCGAGACCAGCAGGACGGCAGGATGGAGGTCACCGTTGAGCCCAAGATGGCGTCATCACCAGTGCCTTTGGCAGTAGAAGACCACCTTTAGTCAGGATAGCTTGTACTATCTATCCCCTTTCGAAATGGCCGTTGTTCGCTCCCTTTCCGCTCAATATTTGGGAAGAGGACCAGGGCCTCTATAAATAGGGCGAGCCATCACAGTAGAAGGCAATCGGATCCGAACCTAGCTGATCCACACACCACCACCACAAGAACATTTCTCCTCACGAGGCTGTTCTTCCTCTTCATCATCAGCCCAAGAGGAAATCCACCACACCACACACTGGATTAGGGTATTACACCACAATGGTGGCCCGAACTAGTATAAACCTCGTGTCTCTTGTGTTGTTAATCATGCTAGCTTCGAATCGCGGCGAGGTGTTGGGCGTGTTTTGGTAGGGAGAAGATCTTCGTGCGCACCCCAGAGTTCGAACCTTAAGGGTTTTGCCGGAACTCGATATCTGACATTTGGCGCGCCAGGTAGGGGTGCGTCGGAATCTTTTCTCCGCTAATCTGTGTCCCATCGCTTCGTCGCATCCATGACAGACGCCCGCCGAGCTCGTGCCGAGCGCCGGGCTTCTCTCGCCACCCGCGTCGCCCAGACGGCTCCCGTCGGCGGGCCTCCTCATTGTTCTCCGTCACCTGCCGTCAACACCGCCACGGGCCCGGCGGGGAACAAGCAGCAAGCTTCTTCGCTGCACCCCTCGGTGCACCGGGAAGGCCGCACCGCCACTCCGTCGCTGACCCCAGTTGGTTCATCGGCTCACGCTCGTCGTGCCCCCACAAACGCGCAGGCTGCGTTGCTCCTGGCACGTGAGCTCCTGCACTACCGCACCGTCGACGACCTCTATGAGGAGTGGCTCGCTCGCATCACCGACCTCGTCAGCACCGTAGGGGGCTCCCTGCGCCATCCCTCTCGCTACCTCGCCCTCTGTCATGCATGGGCGATGCGGCACAAGGAGCGCCTCCGCCACCTCCTCCTCCTCAGGAAGGCGCCCACTTGCTCCCTGCACCAGCACGGCAAGACCGCATCCCTGCACCAGCATGCCAAGACCCCGCGCTGCCCCGAGCGGCGTCGTGTGGGAACCATCAAGAGTAGCCCCGCGTCTGCAAAAGGCTCTGGTGGCCACCGCAGGTTGCCATGCCTTCACCACCGAGCTGCGCAACGTTGCCTAGCCCAGCAAGTTCAAGCCGGATCTGCCTCCTCACTATGACGGTAATGCCGACCCCGCGGAGTTCTTTCAGCTCTACGAGCTGGGCATCGAGGCGGCCAACGGAGACGAAAAGGTCATGGCGAACTGGTTTCCAATGGCGCTCAAGGAAGGTGCCCGCACCTGGCTCCTGAACCTGCCTCCCGGCTTGATCTCCTCTTGGGATGAGATGCATAGCCACGTCATCGCCAACTTCCAGGGCACTCACAACCGCCCCCCGGCCGTGGGTGACCTGCGCCTTCTCAAGCAGCAGCCTAGAGAGACCCTGCAGAAGTACATCCAGCGCTTCAACAGTGCTCGCCTCAAGATCCCCAAGGTGACAGAGGAGGCCATCATCTCAGCATTTTATGACGGTGTCCGTGACGTCAAGATAAAGGAGGAGCTCCCCATGCACGAGGACCTGTGCACATCTCTAGAACTATTCAATCTGGTGACCAAGTGCACAAGAGCTGAGGAGGGGCGCAACTCCCTCATCGATCTTCCAGCTGCTGACCCATAAGAGAAGAAGGCCAAGGCCAAGGACGTGAAGCGCAAAGTAGCGGTCGTACTTGCAGCAGAACCAGACACGAAGCGCGGCAGGGACTAGCCGGAGTCTTCCAAGGGCAACCGATTCTGCGCCTACCACAACCTCTATACCTACAACACCAATGAATGCCAAGAGCTCAGGGCCGTTCGAGAAGGATGCATCGGTCGACGCCCCGAGCGCAACGACCGGGGCTACGGCCGAGGAGGAGAAAGAGGCGAAGGACGATGGGCCGACCGAGGCCCTCGCCAGGAGTGGCGTGAACGACCTCGCGAGAATCGCTGGCAAGACCTGTCTCGCGAGGGAGCTTGGAGGGATCAACCTCGCCAGGATTGCCCGCAGGGCAACGCATGCTTTCCTTCTCTACCGCCACCGCCGAGAAGGAATGACGACCACCAGCAGGACGAGGGGGCTGAGGGCTTCCAGGAGCCGTGTGCAATCGCTTATATCTTGGGTGGTGCCCAGGCCCCAGCCTCTCAGCGCATCTTCAAGCAGTTTGCTCGCGAGGTGAATGCAGTCCTCCCCAAGCTCGAGGCCACGCGCCTGATCAGATGGTCCATGTGCGCATCACTTTCAGCTCAACAGATCAACTCAAGTGTGCGGCTACAGCTGGCGTCCTCCCAATGCTTTGCTCCACAGTCACCAGCAGCGTGCAAGTTACCAGGACTCTCATCGATGGCGGTGCAGCACTCAACATTCTGTCCGTCAAGACATTCAACAACCTTCAAGTGCCATATGATCAACTTCAGCCTACCAAGCCTTTCTCAGGAGTCACTGATGGCTCCACCACCCCGATAGGGCAAGTCCGCCTCCCTGTCACTTTTGGATAACGCAACAATTACCGTACCGAGCTCATCGACTTCGACATTGCCCACATTTGCCTGCCATACAATGCTATCCTCGGGTATCCAGCCCTGGCCAGGTTCATGGCAGTGACCCACCATGGCTACAATGTCCTCAAGATGCCAGGAAGCGGCGGTATCATCACAGTCCCCTGCGAAGAGAAAGATGCAGTGTGCTCCCTCGAGCGCGCCTTCCAAGCTGCATCAATCGAGAACCAAGACAGCAAGAACGACAACCCTCCTGAGGCAGTTCCCAAGAAGAAGAAGACATCACCCAGCTCAATGTCTCGGGAGGTTGGCATCTCCGGAGGTGTCGCGTAAAAATCCGTGCCCGTGCAAGGGGCGCCTCCCTCCATCGCATAGGAAGGCGCGCCCGGTGCCCTCCTCGGGCAGGGCTCGGGGCCTCTCTTCTGGAGGGCCTCCGACTTTGCCAAGATCCCGAGGGAGCCGCTCGGGCACCTCTTGGAGGCGTGCTTCGCAGTACGTTTCCCTCAGGAATGCATGAGGCAAGGAAGGCCCAACCCTCAGGAGTTCATCACCAAGACCACTCAGGAGCTTCAGGAATCAAGAGTCGTACGCGGCGATCACCGCCTGCCTGGCGTAGCTCCTCCCCATCCAGGCAAGGATGGCGGGCTGCGCGTCTGCATCGTCTTCCCAGGGCTCAACCGAGCCGCGTCTCAGGAGCGCCTCTGGCCTTCGCGCGTGGGATGTTGCGAGGGTCCGCCACACAGCTATGTTCGCATGCCTTTCGGCCTGCCGAATGCGGCTGCTACCCACCAGCGCCACCTGTGGAGCATCCTGGCGGCTCAGAAGGCCAGGCATCATGCGGTCCTGGCGGAGATGGAGATGGTCCTTGAGGAACCGCCTGTACCCGCAAAGCCTCCCAAGGCCTAGGGCTCTGGTGGCTCGTGAGGGTCGGTCTCTTCACCGCACATCTTCAGCTACTCCAACACCCCCTCTACAATGGTATCAGGTGACATCTTTCACATTCATTTCAGCTGGGAATAGTTCCCTCAGGGCTGCATCGTTCCCAGGTCGCGTGGGTCCGTCCCTGCATCGTGTATCCCTTTTGCTTATGTCTTTAGTTTACCTAGCTGGGGGCGCCCCTCGGGCTGCATCATCCCCAAGCCGCTCGGGTCTCTCCCAGTGGCGTGTATCCCTCCTATGTTTATCTAAGCTGATTTTCCCTTCATGCCTAACCTGCATGTGGTAATCGCCTGCTCAATTGACACCTAAATTTGGAGCCGCTCGCGCTGGCACGGCGCTTGTGCATGGGTCTGTCCCTGCAACGTTGACAAATCTGAGTGGTCGAGCTCTGGCCCGCGGCAGCCCCGCAAGCGCAACCTCATCAGGCTCTCAGTGCCCTCACCACTCTCTAGGAGCAACCAATGGCCGGCCGACAATCATAATGGCAACCCGTGCCTCTCTTGTTTTGGTTTACAGGAACTTCCTGAGGCCTAAAGCGGGAGGCACCGCAGGCTCTCTCTCTCTCTCTCTTTCCCTCGCGATCCGCTTGCGCGTTGAAAGGGGGGTGAGGGAGTCCTGGATTAGGGGGTGTCCGAATGGCCGGACTAAGACCTTTGGCCGGACTCCCAGACTATGAAGATACAAGATTGAAGACTCCGTCCCGTGTCCGGATGGGATTTTCCTTGGCGTGGAAGGCAAGCTTGGCGATACGATATGAAGATCTCCTCCCATTGTAACCAACTCTGTGTAACCCTAGCCCTCTTCGGTGTCTATATAAACCGGAGAGTTTTAGTCCGTAGGACGAACAACAATCATACCATAGGCTAGCTTCTAGGGTTTAGCCTCTCTGATCTCGTGGTAGATCCACTCTTGTACTACCCATATCATCAATATTAATCAAGCAGGAGTAGGGTTTTACCTCCATCGAGAGGGCCCGAACCTGGGTAAAAACATCATGTCCCTTGTCTCCTATTACCATCCGCCTAGACGCACAGTTCGGAACCCCCTACCCGAGATCCGCCGGTTTTGACACCGACATTGGTGCTTTCATTGAGAGTTCCTCTGTGTCGTCGCCTTTAGGCCCGATGGCTTCTTACCTCGTCAATCGCGATGCGGTCCAGGATGAGACTTTTCTCCCCGGACAGATCTTCGTATTCAGCGGCTTCGCGCTGCGGGCCAACTCGTTTGGCCATCTGGAGCAGATCGAAAGCTACGCCCCTGGCCATCAGGTCAGGTTTGGAAGCTTAAACTACACGGCCGACATCCGCGGGGACTTGATCTTCGACGGATTCGAGCCACGACCGGGCGCGCCGCACTGTCACGATGGGCATGATTTAGCTCTGCCGCCGGACAACGCCCAGAGCGTCGCTCAGGTGTCCGCTCCGACCATTAGCTCGGAGCCCACTACGCTAGTCGTGGATGGACGGTTGGATGCCACCCCGGAAGCTGCAACCTCTATGGTGATAGAGCCGGATACCAGCCTAGTCCTTCGCAAGGCCCGTGACTCCAAGGTGCCGGACTCCGCTCCAGACTCCGTATATCCCGCACCTCTTCCGATCAAGCCTGATTGGGCTTCGGTCATGGAGTTCACCGCCGCGGACGTCTTTCAGCACTCGCCTTTTGGCGATATCCTGAATTCACTAAAGTCTCTCTCTTTGTCAGGAGAGCCCTGGCTGAACTACGGCCAACATAGTTCGGATACGGACGATGAAGAAATTCGAGGCCCACCCACCACCCACTTCGTAGCCACTGTCGACGATTTAACCGACATGCTCGACTTTGACTCCGAAGACACCGACGGCATGGACGCCGATGAAGGAAACGATCAAGAACCAGCACCTATAGGGAACTAGCAAGACACCTCGTCATATGACATGTACATGGTGGACACCCCTAAAGCGGGGGATGGCGAGGAAAAAACGGAGGATGATCCCTCCAAGAAGCAACCCAAGCGCCGACGTCAGCGGCGCCGCTCTAAGTCCCGCTTAAGCAAAAACAGTGATTCCGGCACCGGAGATAACAACACGCCGGACAGTGCCGAAGACAACCCCCTCCAGCAGTATTCAGTGCACGAGGACGAAGGAGCCAGCCCTCATGAGAGAGCGGCCGACAGAGAGGTTGAGGACGACAATTATATGCCTCCCTCCGAAGACGAGGCAAGCCTCGATGACGACGAATTCGTCGTGCCAGAGGATCCCGTCGAACAAGAGCGTTTAAAATGCAGGCTTGTGGCCATGGCAAGAAGCCTCAAGAAGAAACAGCAGCAGCTTAGAGCTGACCAAGACTTGCTAGCCGACAGATGGACCGATGTCCTGGCGGCTGAAGAGTATAAACTAGAACGCCCTCCAAGAGCTACCCAAAGTGCAGGCTGCTACCCCAACTTGAGGAGGAAGCAACTAAACCTACATCACCAGCGTACGATGCGCCCGATCTGTCAGGACCCCGACTCGATGTCACATCGATCTAGCCGGTAACACTTCATATCACTTTGCGGCCTCACGCACGGTATTCCCACGGGTGTCGCCTTACCTTTGCCCGGGACCGTTTGCGCCTTTTGGCTCACGTATATGATAGTGTCGCTAGCATCCATATGATAAAGAGCCCGGACTGACATGACTAGTCGTAAACCCAAAGTGGCACAGACTTACAGGGACAGGCATCCATGACCCAGCTTCGAACGTGTCGGTCATCAGCAAGTGGGTCGGGCTGTAGCACTGGGCTAGCAGGACTCCGGTAAACCGGGCTGTAGCGGGCTAACAGGACTCCGGTACACAAAGCGTGACATTTCCCGAAGGGACAGACACAGGAACGAAGAAGGACAACATGCCGGCCAGCCTAAGTGTTCCAGAGCAGTAGCAAGCTACCATGGCTCAGCGGTAACATAGGAGACATTTCCCGGTAAGAGAGGCTACTAAAGATAAACAACTAGATAGTCAGATCCCACACATACCAAGCATTTCAATCATACACACAATATGCTCGATATGTGTAAATACAACGGAGCATCACAACATGACTCTATGACACAAGTACTTTATTTAAGGCTCAGGGAGCCATACATATCATACACACAGGTACGGGTCTCACGACCCAACATACAAGTCATTACAGTCATACAAGCCAACAGCGGAAGTAATTTGTCTGCAGTAACAGACAACTAGTAAAATAAAAGAGGCTTGGAAGCCTAACTATACTATGTGGTCCATCACAAGCTCAGGTCACCACCTGGGTCTTTAGCCTACTCGTGATGTCAGCGTCTACATAGAACCCATCAGAAGGGGTTGCAGCGTCTTCTGTAAAAATGTAGATTAATAGCAACATGAGTACAAAGGTAACTCAGCAAGACTTAACATCAGATCCTACATACATGCATAGTATCAAAGAAGGGTCGGTGGAGTTATTGGCAGTAAGCCAGCTTTGACTCTTTGGCTAAGACTATCCTACGATACTCCATTTGAAATAGTTTGCGCACACGAGTCCACTATTCACCACTTCAATACACTACCGAGATCCACCTCCGGTCTTCCTACGGAAGAGCCATCCTCGGCACTCACACTGTCTTGAGGCTTTTAACAGTTTCCATTTACTTGTCTATGAACTGTATAGGCAACCAAGTAGTCCTTTACCGCGGACGCGGCTATTCGAATAGATCATGTTAACCCTGCAGGGGTTGTACTTCTTCATACATGTTTCCACCACTTAGCGTCTGCACACGACATGTGCTCGGCAGACTTCAAGCGAAAGCCGACGTGGGTGTAGACGCACGACCTAGCCTAAACACTTAAGCCTCTAGTCCAGGGTTTATCGCCTTATTCAGGTTCCATCCGCAGGGAGTCCGGCCGAGGTTTCCCATACGGCCCCGAACGATGTGAACAGGGTTCCCGAGATACCTAAACGGGTATTCGGTACACCGTGCCACGTACCTACCGCATCACAGCCACCCCTACGGTCAGCGCTGTCCACGGCCTCCAGTAGGCTACAAACACAGAAACTACTTGCAACTCCTGGACAGAGAGCTAAGGTGAATAAGAAGTCGAGCGGGGTCATATTTCAGGGCCCAATGTATGGTAGTAGCTGATTCTTAAATCACACATACAGATCTCAGTGCCTAAGGTCGGCTTCAATGAAACAACCCACCATGTACTCCTACATGGCCTCTCATCGATACTTTACCAAATCGTGTTCACCACACCACTCTCATTACCGACATAATCATTTCACTCTAGCCCATCACCCAGATGAACCAGACCTGACACGACTCTAAGCATAGCAGGCATAGCAAGGTAGGAACAACACATACATAGGGCTCAATCAACTCCTACACATGCTAGTGGGTTTCATCTAGTTACTGTGGCAATGACAGGTCATGTAGAGGAAATGGGTTCAACTACCGTAGCACACAGCAGTTTGAATCGCGTTGTCTTAATGCAGTAAAGAGAGCAGGAGCGAGAACATGGGATTGTATCGATATGATCAAATGGTTGGTTGCTTGCCTGATGGTTCGTTGCACGGATACGGTTCTTCGCTAGGGTAATCACGGTACTCCTCGGGGAACAGATTCTGTCGCAAAGGATACCCGATACACAACATTACCAAACAATATGCAACAATAGATGCATGCATGGAACATGGCAATATGAGTGTGTTGGGCTAAATGCAACTAAGCCAGTAGGGTTTGAGCAAATTTGAATCAAAGATTCAAATTTCAAATTCAAATATGGCCTTTTAAAGTGCCTTTTCTTATTCTGATTAAAACATCAATTTAACTTGTTTGATCATGCCATGAAAATAGTACAGATGGATAGATTGGATTTTTCTGATCATTTTCATATATAATTTGTCCAATTTGGAGTTACAGAATAAAAGTTATGAATTTTTTGAAGTTTAAATAATATTCTGAATTTCCTGATTTAATTTAAATCCAGAAATATCATTTACTGCGTCAGCCTGACATCACAGTGACATCAGCAGGTCAACAGAGCTGGCTCGGGTCAAACCTGACGTGTGGGGTCCACATGTCAGTGTCACAGGGGCTAATCCCGCGTTGACCCCGGGCTGGTTAGCTTTGACTAAGCCCTGGGCCACTTGTCAGCGTCTGTAGGTGGCTGGTTTAGTGGCTAATTAACTAGGCCACGTCAGCTCGCCGGAGTTCTGGCCGGCGGCGACCAACAGTGCAGCGCGATAGTGGTTTTGGTCGTTTTCGGCCACCAAATGGACCGCGGAGATCACCGGAGTGAAGCTGAGGACGACCCCGGCTCTTGGCGGAGTCCGTTGGGGTCGGGGTGCCGGAGTTGACGGCGGTGAGCTCGGTTGCGGCCGCCGGGTTCGGTCGTGCACGGGAACGGTGCTGGAGCTCGAAGTCGAGCAAAGTGAGGCGCTAGGGATGCTCTACTGGGTTCTGTGAACGCGTTGGACTCGCCGGGGTGACCAAATGGTCACCGGAGCTGCGTCGACGGCGAGCTCGCGACGGCGGAGGTTCGGCCGTGGTGGGAAGTAGGCTACGGTGAGGGAACGAGGGGAGAAGAGGGGGGAAACGGTGGCGTAGCTCACCGCGGTTGCAGTGGGCGTCGAAGCGGGCTCGGGACGCGCTGGAGACGCGAATTCGTCGACGACGGTGGTCGGAGCCCGAAGAGGGGAACGGCGACGTGGCGGCCGATGCCAGGGCTTCCGGGGACTCGTGGAGCGGTGGGGAGGAAGAGGGAGTTGTGGCGGAGCTTCTGAGCTACTCGGGGGAGCGAGGGGTGGCCGGAGACAGTGGCTACGGCGAACGGCGGCGACGGTGTGCTTCGGCCGAGAGCGAGAGAGAGCGAGGGAGAAACGGGGGAGAGTGAGCGAGAGCAGGGGGAGAGGCGTGGCGTCGTCCAGGGCGTCGAGCGAGGAGGGGAGGCAGGCAAGCAGGCGAGCAGGTGGCGTGGCGCGGTGGCGCGCGCGCCGCGCCGGCCACACTCCCTCCTCTGTCTGGACGAAGACGACAGAGGAGGGAGGTGGGCTGGGCTGGCTGGGCCAGCCAGCTGGCTGGGCCGCACAGTGGAGGAGCCCAGGTAGGTTTTCCCCCCTTCTATTTATTTTCTGTTTTCTGTTTTATTTAATACTTCTGCAACTGTGTTGAATTAATTAAAATACCTAGGCAACTCCAAAATTCACCAAACTACTCCTGGTCCATAGTTGGATTATTTCCAACATGAAACATTTTAGTTTGGAGATATTTGAGCATTTAAATATTTTATATTATTTTAAATGCCCAAATTCAAATAGTTATGATTTAATTCAAAAACCCTAGGATGGCCTAGAAAAATGTGCACCACTTTTATCAGAGGTTCTAAACCAAGGCTAAAATGATGGACATTTTAGAAGGGCATTTCAGGTTCATTGAAAAATTATTTTAGTAACCCTAGTTGGTTTCAGAGGGAACTGGGGGTTCTGTCATCCCCATTTCAAGTTTCTGATGAAAGAGTAAACATGATGCAACACTCTAATGCATGACTAGCTAGGGTGTGACACGATCGGCCACCCCGTGGCCGCGATAGAGAGGCCTTCAGGCACTCGACCCAAGCCGCACCCCGGCACTGCTCAAAACATACCAAAGTACGGGGAGACGCAACAGACCTGCAAGACATCTTGGAGAATAAGGCAAGGCAAACAAGATCGACCTACAGATCGCATGGGCGCCCCACTTCACGTGACGCTAACCATCACGCCGGACATAATAAGTATGGCCCGGCCGAATACAACAGACCAAGCTCATCCGAGATGCGTCGTGATATAGCCCAATACAGGGGCGCCACCCACCCACTATGCTTCACATATGATGTAATGGATCATCAAATCCCCAAGGGCTTCAAACTCGTAAACATTGAATCATACGATGGCACAACAGATCCTGTGGTATGGATCGAGGATTATCTCCTTCATATCCACATGGCCCGTGGTGATGATCTACACGCCATCAAATACCTCCCACTCAAGCTTAAAGGACCAGCTCGACATTGGCTTAACAGCCTGCCAGCGGAGTCAATTAGTTGTTGGGAGGACCTGGAATCCGCATTCCTTGACAACTTCCAGGGCACTTATGTGCGACCACCAGACGCCGATGACCTAAGCCACATAATCCAGCAGCCAGAGGAATCGGCCAGACAATTCTGGACATGGTTCCTAAGCAAGAAAAACCAAATAGTCGATTGTCCGGACGCCGAGGCCCTTGCAGCCTTCAGGCACAACATCCGAGACAAATGGCTTGCCCGGCACCTAGGATAGGAAAAGCCCAAATCTATGGCAGCCCTCACGACACTCATGACCCACTTTTGTGCGAGGGAAGACAACTGGCTAGCTCGTAGCAATAACATAACCAAGAGCCATGGCAATTCGGATACCAAGGACAACAACGGCATGTCACGTCGCAACAAGAATAAGCACCGCATTAACGGCGACAATACTGAAGACACGACAGTCAATGCCGGATTCAGAGGCTCTAAACCGGTCAGAGGAAGAAGCCATTCAAAAGAAACCCTCCGGGCCCATCCAGCTTAGACCGGATACTCTATCGCTCGTGCCAGATACACGGCACCCCTGAACAGCTAGCCAATCACACCAACAGGGATTGTTGGGTGTTCAAGCAGGCAGGCAAGTTAAGTGCCGAAACCAGAGACAAGGGGCTACATAGCGATGACGAGGAGGGGCCCCGGCCGCCGAACAACAGAGGACAGAAGGGATTCCCCCGCAAGTTCGGACGGTGAACATGATATACGCAACCCACATCCCCAAAAGGGAGCAGAAGCATGCTCTCAAGGACTTCTATGCATTGGAGCCAGTCGCCCCAAAGTTCAACCCATGGTCCTCCTGCCCGATCACCTTCGATCGAAGGGACCACCCCACCAGCATCCATCACGGCGGATTTGCCGCATTGGTCCTAGACCCAATTATCGATGGATTTCACCTTACCAGAGTCCTAATGGACGGCGGCAGTAGCCTGAACCTGCTTTATCAGGACACAGTGCAAAAAATGGGCATCGATCCTTCAAGGATTAAACCCACAAAGACAACCTTTAAAGGCGTCATACCAGGTGTAGAGGCCAGCTGTACAGGCTCGGTTACACTCGAAGTGGTCTTCGGATCCCCGGATAATTTCCGGAGCAAAGAGTTAATCTTCGACATAGTCCCATTCCACAGTGGCTATCACGCCCTCCTTGGACGAACCGCATTTGCAAAATTTAATGCGGTGCCGCACTACGCATATCTCAAGCTCAAGATGCCAGGACCTCGCGGAGTCATCACGGTAAACGGAAGCACCGAACGCTCTCTTCGAATGGAGGAGCACACGGCGGCCCTGGCGACGGAAGTACAGAGTAGCCTCTCAAGGCAGTTCTCCAATCCAGGTGTCAAATATCCGGACAACGTCAAGCGAGCCCGAAGTAACCTACAACAAATCCGGCTGGCATGTTCCGAGCAAGCATAGCAGTGCGGCCGCAACCCCAGCCTCCGCCAAATGGTGATACTGGTACCACGCGTACATAATTACGCCTTAGAGATACCATGGGCATAAGGGGAGGGGCACAACTACGTCATGCCCAGAATGCGGCTCAACCGCACTAAGGGACTCCCCATTTCGCCGTTTTCCTTTTTACACACTTTCAGGACCCAAGTATTCGGAGGGTCTGTCCGGCAATACACTCGTCGAACACACGATGCAACAGCCAGGGAGACGGCAAGCCACGTCAAACGTCCAGGTGGTCTCTATAACGAGCTTAATACTTGTATCGTTCTTCTTTCGCAGCAGCCCTTTTCCATAAACAATATATAGCTCTTATCTATTATTGTACTTATCTATTTTTTATATACAAATATGTTCAGTCATGACATTCTGCAACCGTACACTTTGGTACAGACAATACACCAGGGGCTTAAAACACCCCATAACATGGTGTGAGAAGACCGAACACTCTCATGAGTGCGGCACCCCTAACTTATAGCACTATATGCATCGGCTCTGAATCATGTCTTTGGTCAATAGTTGGGTTTGCCCGGCTCCCATGTTTCGGTACCTTACATTCCGCAATGTTGGCTAAGGTAGCGCTGGGAGAACTACTGCGATTGTGCCCCAGTTGAGCTGGGTTAACACCTCAGTAGAGAAAGCTAAAACTAACTGTCATGATAGTGCGAGAGACCGATCGCTGTTCGCAAGGTTTTACGAGTCCTTAAAGACTTATGCTGCTTAGAGCGAGGAACCGGACTTATCCGGCCTAGGCGTGGATAGCGCCCCGAACTCGGTCTTCCGAATACTAGGGGCTTCGCCGAAATTTAAAATTATAGAATTCTATGGCTAAGTGAGAGTGATAAAGCATCATAAGTCTGACGGCCTGGTTCGTTGTGCTGAGCGCCTCCCTAGATGGACCCAAGAACGGGAACAAGAGCGCTCAGGTTTATCCCGAACAACCCAGCACTCGTGGCATGGGGGTCGAAGCCGATGACTTGCATCTCTCAGATTTGATAAACGGCCGCACAGAAGGTAATATTTTAAATTAACAAGCGTTGCTTAACGCACATGAACAAAGTTTTCAGCGTACAAGACAACAAATGCGAGTCTACTCAAAAATTACATCTTTGGAGCACTCATCTGCTATACGGCGGGCACCCTTCAGGACGCCCTTATAATACATCTCGGGCGTACAGTACTCCTTGCCCGGCGGTGGCGCGTCCGTCAAAAGCTTCTCAGCGTCCAGCTTGCCCCAGTGCACTTTAGCACAGGCAAGGGCCCGATGGGCACCTTCAATGCAGACGGAGCGCTTGATGACCTCAATCCACGGACAAGCGTCCACCAGCCGCCGCACCAGACCGAAGTAGCTCCCAGGCATGGCTTCCCCAGGCCATAGACGAACTATGAGGCCCTTCATAGCCTGTTCGGCCACCTTGTGGAGCTCGACCAGCTGCTTCAGCTGGTCGCTCAGGGGCACCGGATGTCCGGCCTCAGCATATTGAGACCAGAACACCTTCTCCATCGAGCTCCCCTCTTCGGCTCGGTAGAATGCGGCAGCATCAGACACACTACGGGGCAGATCGGCGAACGCTCCTGGAGAGCTCGAGATTCGGGTAAGTAACAGATAATTTACTTTTATATTCTTGCTTTGCATAAAGAATGCCTTACCCACCGCTATCTTCTTCATCGCCTCGATCTCCTGAAGGGCCTTCTGGGCTTCGGCCTTAGCGGTCTTGGCACCCTCAAAAGCCAAGGCAAGCTCGGACTCTCGAGTCTTCGAGTCACGCTCCAAACTCTCGTGTTTTTCCACGAGAGCCTGGAGCTCTTGCCGCACCTCCGCCACCCGCGCCTCCTGCTTCTCTCGCTCGGTGCGCTCCAAGGCCGCACTCTTTTCGGCCTTGGAGACCGCCTCCTTCAGGGTCGCCACCTCGGTCGTGGCTCCTGCAACATTTACGTTGGTCCTGTCATTATTTGCAACCAAGTATTTCTATATACATTTACAGGCGGTACTATGTACCCTCTTTATCCTCGAGCTTCTTCTTGGCACGGCCGAGCTCGCTCTCGGACCGCTCGAGCCTTTCCTTCAATGCATTGACCTCCGCAGTCAGTGCGGCAGAGGTCAGCAGCGCAGCCTGCATTCCCATATTGACACATTTCTATTAGACTCCTGCGTATATCTTTTTAGATCCTCAGCTCGGCTTTTCTTTCCGAACGCCGAACTGAGCATCAGGGGCTACTGTCTATGCGGTAACATTTTTTATGTTTTTGAACACATACCTCAAAGCCTGTTAACAGGCTTGTACAGGCTTTTGTCAGCCCGCTCTTGGCAGACTGAACCTTCTGAATCACCGCACTCATAACAGTGCGGTGCTCCTTGTCGATGGAGGCGTCGTTGAGCGCCTCCATCAAATTGTCCGGCGCCTCCGGTTGGACGGAGGCTGCCGGCGTCGTAGGCGTGCCTTTCTTCCAAAGGCGCCGCCTGCTGGACTCTGGAGCTGTTGGTGGTTCCGGAGCGGTGTCTGGCCTAGGGTCGGGCATAGATCCCTCCGGGATTTTACCCCCTTTGGGCCTGGGGTCCGGGAGGCTGCCTTGTGGCGCCTCCAGGACCACCTCCACCAGGTTTAGCCCCTTTTGGGATTCCACCTTTGGGTCGTCTGTGGGGAGAGGGGAGGAGGCCGCCGGGAGCGAAGCACTGTTCACACCTGATGAGTCCAGAGAGCCGCTCGACGAATCGACGAGCTGATCCCGGGGCGGACTACATAATTGAATTCAGCATCAGAAGGAACCATACATCAGAGGAGCGCCGTATGTTATTCTGGAATCCGGATACTTACGATTTTGCCAGGGGCTTAACCCTGGATGGCCATTCCTCCCCGCCATCTTCGGCATCGGAGGTGTAGTCTGACAGAAGGGTTCTCCCCTTCTTGGACCCTCCGGCCTCCCCAGTCGGGGCGGCCTTCCTTTTTCTTTCCTCCCCTTGTAGGAGGGGGAGAGGCTTCTTCTTCTTCTTCTTCTTCCTCTTCCTCCTCCTCATCCTAGGAGGCGGAGGGTGCATTGGGGTCGTTGGGCGATGAATCCGACACCACCAGGCGTCAGGAACTCTTTCCGGTCCCCATGGCCTTCTTGTTGGCCTTCTTCTCCAGTACCACGTGAGGTGCCGGAACCAGTAGCTTCACCAAGCGTGCGTCTGCTGGGCCTTCGGGCAAAGGGGCCGGACAGTCAAACTGTCCGGATGTCCTCTTCCAGTCCTATCAAAGGAACAGGAGTTTAGATCCTGCATAGAGTCAAACTATGAAATTCGAGTGTCCCGTAAAGGACTGAAAGTAAGCTTACTTCGGAGGCTTGGCGCTCGGCGCAGAATCCGCGATCCTCGGTGACGGGAGGGGAGACCTCGGAGCTCTTGAAAAGCACCTTCCAGGCATCCTCGTGTTTTGTTTCGAAGAGCCGGGACAGAGTCTGGTGCTGGGCCGGGTCGAACTCCCACAAATTGAAGTCCCGTCGTTGACACGGGAGGATCCGGCGGAAGAGCATGACCTGGACTACGTTGACAAGCTTGACCTTCTTGGTCACCAGGTCTCGGACGCAGGTTTGGAGTCCGGTCACCTCTTCCGAATTACCCCACAGCAGGCCCGTCTCTTTCCAAGATGTGAGCCGTGTGGGGATGCCAGATCGAAATTCGGGGGCCGCTGCCCATTCAGGGTCACGCGGCTCGGTGATATAGAACCACCCCGACTGCCACCCTTTGATGGTTTCCACGAAGGCGCCCTCGAGCCATGTGACGTTGGCCATCTTGCCCGCCATGGCTCCTCCGCACTCTGCTTGTCGGCCTCTCACAACCTTCGGCTTGACGCTGAAGATCTTCAGCCATAGGCCAAAGTGAGGCTGGATGCGGAGGAAGGCCTCGCACACGACGATAAACGCCGAGATGTTGAGGATGAAGTTCGGGGCCAGATCGTGGAAGTCCAGGCCGTAGTAGAACATGAGCCCCCGGACAAATGGGTGAAGAGGAAAGCCCAGTCCGCGGAGGAAATGGGGAAGGAACACAACCCTCTCATGGGGCCCGGGGGTGGGGATGAGTTGCCCCCTGTCTGGAAGCCAGTGCGCGATGTCGTCAGACAAGTATCCGGCCTTCCTTAGTTTTTTGATTTTCCCCTCCGTGACGGAGGAGGCCATCCATCTACCTCCCGCTCCGGACATGATTGGAGAAGGTTGAGGTGGGAAGTGCGGGCTTGGGCGCTGGAGCTCGAGCGCGCAGGGACGAATAAGCAGAGGAGGAAGAAGGCATGAATGGAAAGGGCGGATTCTTATCCCCTTATATGGGCGGCCGAAACTACGAGCCCCCACCGGCCTAGTAAAACTCGCTTATCTCCCAAGCGCCGTGGTTAATGGCGCGGTTGGGTTACCCACGCCCGTATTGATGAGAATCCCGGAATAAGGGGACACGATCTCTGCTTTGACAAGACGTGCCAGGGAAACTGCCTCGCTAAATGCGCTGAGGTGGAACAGTAAAACGATTCTAATGGAGGCCTGGCCATGACGTCATGCTACGTAATACGTCAGCAAATCCGATTGATGCAAATATTATTCTCTCTACGGTGGAATGTGGAACTTATTTTGCAGAGCCGGACACTACCCTGGTGTTCAACATCTTCTATGAAATATTCGGAGGAGGAACCCGCCTTGCAATGCCGAAGACAACTTGCGCGCCGGACTCGTCGTCATTGAAGCCTGGTTCAGGGGCTACTGAGGGAGTCCTGGATTAGGGGGTGTCCGGATGGCCGGACTAAGACCTTTGGCCGGACTCCCGGACTATGAAGATACAAGATTGAAGACTCCGTCCCGTGTCCGGATGGGACTTTCCTTGGCGTGGAAGGCAAGCTTGGCGATACGATATGAAGATCTCCTCCCATTGTAACCGACTCTGTGTAACCCTAGCCCTCTCCGGTGTCTATATAAACCGGAGAGTTTTAGTCCATAGGACGAACAACAATCATACCGTAGGCTAGCTTCTAGGGTTTAGCCTCTCTGATCTCGTGGTAGATCTACTCTTGTACTACCCATATCATCAATATTAATCAAGCAGGAGTAGGGTTTTACCTCCATCGAGAGGGCCCGAACCTGGGTAAAAACATCGTGTCCCTTGTCTCCTGTTACCATCCGCCTAGACGCACAGTTCGGGACCCCCTACCCGAGATCCGCCGGTTTTGACATCGACAGGGGGCTCCTGAGCATCGCGACTCAGGAGCTCTTACTGGCTCTCCAGCTCTCACCCCTGTCCTTGTCCATGGCATCACGACCTGGCATACCAGCGGCAGCTGAGCTCGCACGAGGGCCGGGTGTCATTGTCAAAACTAGCGGATCTCGGGTAGGGGGTCCCAAACTGTGCGTCTAAGGCTAATGGTAACAGGAGGCAAGGGACGCGATGTTTTACCTAGGTTCGGGCCCTCTCGATGGAGGTAATACCCTACTTCCTTCTTGATTGTTCTTGATGATATGAGTATTACAATAGTTGATTTACCATGAGATCGTAGAGGCTAAACCCTAGGAGCTAGCCTATGATTAAGATTGTTGTTGTCCTAAGGACTAAACCCTCCGGTTTATATAAACACCGGAGGGGGCTAGGGTTACACAAAGTCGGTTACAGAGAAGGAAATCTACATTTCCGAATATCCAAGCTTGCCTTCCACGCAAAGTAGAGTCCCCTCTGGACACGGGATGAAGTCTTCAATCTTGTATATTCATAGTCCAAAAGTCCGGCCAAAGTATATAGTCCGGCTATACGAGGACCCCTTAATCCAAGACTCCCTCAGTAGCACCCGAACCAGGCTTCAATGACGATGAGTCTGGTGCGCATATTGTCTTCGGCATTGCAAGGCGTGTTCCTTCTCTGAATACTCCATGTTCGGATCTGCAAAATAAATTCCACATACCACCATGGAGAGTATAATATTCCACAAATCTAATCTGCTGACTGCTTTTCATAGCATGACACGACGCCATGGTTTAGCCGGTTCATAACTAGCCACTACACGCGCTGCGAGGCGGTTTTACCGGCACGTCTTGTCGAAGAAGAGATCGTATCCCCCCTTATCACGGGATTGCGTTGGTAACCCAACCGTGTTTGTTTAATATGACTCTTCGATTTTATGTAAGTCCCAACGGTCACACGGGGGACGCTTGATATCCGTCCTCTTTATAAAGGGGGCCAAGGCATGTCCTTTTCTTTCCACGCTCAACCCTTCCCCTCCCGCACCTCGAGTTTCAACACCCAAGGCTCAAGCCAAAGGTTCGGCCCTTCAACCATGTCCGGTCCAATCAAGGCCGGTGGATGGCCTCCTCCATCACAGAGGAGGATATCCGGAATCTTAGGGAGGCCAGGTATCTCACCGCGGAGATTCCGCACAGGATACCTGTTCTAGGGAAGGTCGTCCCCACTCCCGAGCCCAACGAGAGCGTTGTCTTTATCCCCCACTTTCTTGGAGGGCTAGGTTTTAGCGTTGATCCCTTCGTAAGAGGGCTCATGTTCTATTACGGACTAGATTTCCACGATCTAGCTCCGGATTCTATTCTTCACATCTCGTCGTTTATCATCGTGTGTGAAGCCTTCCTCCGCATCACTCCCCACTTCGGCCTATGGCTCAACACCTTCAATGTGAGGCCGAGGGTGATCGATGGGCATCACGCGGAGTACGGAGGCGCCATGATAAGCAAAGGCGCCGCTGCGCCATGGCCAAAGGGTTCTTTCGTGGAGACATCTGATTTATGGTAGCGGGAGTGGTTTTACATCACCGCTCCCCGAGGTACAAAGCTGGTGGCTGCTCCAGCATTCCGCCTGGGCCATCCACCACAACTGGTTTCATGGGTCAACAAAGGGCTGGACTTGGTGCCGGCAAATGACATGCCGACATTGCAGAGCCGCATCTGGGACCTTCTCAAGAGGGATATTAGTCTTGCCAAGATAATGCAAGTGATGCTGGTCCGCTGAGTCCTTCCCTACCAACGTCTCCTCTCCGTATGTGGGAGTTCAACCCGGAAGGGCCGCGAACTGTTCAACAATTCTTTGACCTGACGCTCAAAGAGATCAACGAGTTGTTCTTCGGATCACGAATAAAGTGTTCAGACACCATCGAGGACGCGGGTCTCAATTGCAACCGTCCGGATACCCCGGTAAATACTTCTGCTGCCGAACACTCCATCCTTTATATTTATTATAACATAATTCTAAAAGACGTTCTCTTCCAGGACTGGCTGAAGAAGGCGGAGAGGATTAGGTGTCCGACCCCGCTTCCCGAAGGCTTGCCAAATCCTTTGTTCACCAGGATGCTTGACCATGTGCCGTATCAGGTGCCATCAGGCAAAGACGAGGGGAGGAATAGAGAAGCCAGAGATGGGCCTCATTTTTTACACATCCAGATTGGAGGAGTAGATTCCACCGCGAAGGAGGATAATCGGGGAGGGGAATCTAAAATCCGCTCTCCCCAAGGTAAGAAAAGGGCCACCTCCGAACATTTGGAGAAGGAGGCTTCTAAACGAGGGAAGAATCCCTCACAAGGGTACCGGCCCTCCACCGAGCCGTAAGCGAGAGAGTACTTTGGTAGACATACCCCGTTTATTTTCATGAGGATCATTACCGAAACATATTTGTTGCAGTCCGGCTCGTAGCCCTTCTCCACAGGGTTTGTCCTCGGGGGATCTTCCCCCGGAGATGATGGAGAGCGAGTTGCCTCCCCCGTGCTTCCCCGCTACGCGGGGCGTATGACCCTGAAGTGTCGTCACGGAGGATTTCTCCTGATCCGCCAAGGCCAGAAGTTCACACTTCGGCCGCCCGGTGTCGGTGTCAAAACTGGCGGATCTCAGGTAGGGGGTCCCAATCTGTGCGTCTTAGGCTGATGGTAACAGGAGGCAAGGGACACAATGTTTACCCATGTTCGGGCCCTGTTGATGGAGGTAAAACCCTACTTCCTGATTGATTGATATTGATGATATGTGTAGTACAAGAATTGATCTACTACGAGATCGTAGAGGCTAAAGCCTAAAAGCTAGCCTATGATGATTATGATTGTGATCGTCCCTCTAAGGACCAAACCCTCTAGTTTATATAGACACTGGAGGGGGCTATGGTTTACATGGAGTCGGTTACAAGGAAGGAAATATAATATCCGGATAGCCAAGCTTGTCTTCCATGCAAACGAGAGTCCCGTCCGAACACGGGACGGAGTCTTGAGTCTTGTATCTTCACGCTCCAATAGTCCAGACAAAGTTTACAGTCCGGCTGTCCGGATACCCCCCAATCCAAGACTCCCTCAGTAGCCCCTAAACCAGGCTTCGATGACGATGAGTCCGGCGTGCAGTCTTGTCTTCGGCATTGCAAGGTGGGTGCCATCTCCGAATACTCCAAAGTAATCATCGAACACTTGAACCGTGTCCGGATCTGCACGATAATCTTCACATATCACCGTAGGGGGCATAGCATAAATTTGATCTGCTAGCAATCTTTGTGCGTCGTGCCCTTGTATCGTGGCCCGGCCCAATATGAACCGGTTTTTCTTAGCCCACCTCAATACACGTTGCGAGGCGGTTTTATTGGAACGCCCTGCCAAAGCAGAGATCGTGTTCCCCTTATTATGGGATCTTTCATCAATACGGGCATGCGCCACCCCACGACGACGGTTGGTATGACTCCGTGTTTTTAGATAAGTCTCAAGCGGTCATGCTGAGGACTCTTGATATTCACCCCCTTTATAAAGGGGCAGAGCTCTATACCTCTTTTCCACCACCCTTGCGCCATTTCGCATCTCGAGTCCTAACACCCGAGACCCAAGCTCAAACACCACAGATTCTCCAATATGTACGGATTCAAGGCCGGTGGGTGGCTTCCTCGATCAAAGAGGAGGACATTGCGAAGCTTAGGGAGGTTGGATATCTGACTGCCGACATCCAGCACAGGCTTCCTACTCCAGGGCAAGTCATCCCTACTCCCGAGCCTAATGAGAGTGTCGTATTTGTTCCTCACTTCCTCCGCGGCTTCGGCCTCACCCTTGATCCCTTTGTGAGGGGGCTCATGTTCTATTATGGGTTAGATTTTCACGATCTAGCTCCGGATGCTATCCTCCATATCTCGTTGTTCATCATTGTGTGCGAGTCTTTTCTCCATGTCACTCCACACTTTGGCTTATGGCTCAAGACCTTCAATGTGAAGCCGAAGATGATCGAGGGGCGACAGGCGGAGTGTGGAGGCGCCATAATAAGCAGGAACACCGATGCCCCATGGCCGAAGGGTTCTTTCCCAAAGGTATCCGATTTATGGCAGCGTAGGTGGTTTTATGTCACGGCTCCCAGAGGCACAAAGTGGGTTGCTGCCCCCGACTTCCGCTCGGGACCTCCGTCACTAGTGGCGTCATGGACCAACGTGGGACGGGATTGGGGGTCTGCTAGTGATGTACAAACACTGCAGAGCCGTATCCTAGATCTTCTTGAAAGGGACATTAACCTCGTCAGCATAATTCAGGTAATGCTAATCCGACGGATGTTGCCGTGCAAACGCCGACCCCTCCGGATGTGGGAGTTCAATCTAGATGGTCCGCAGACTATTAAGCACTTCTTCGGCCTAAAGCTCGAAGGGATGTGTAAATTACTCTTCGGACCACAAGTAAAGTGTTCGGACGACACGGAGGATGCGGGCCTAAGCTGCAATCGCTTAGATACCCAAGTAAGTAACACCGAAACCGGACACTTCGTTTATATTTATCATAATCATCATTCTGAAAATCCTCCGTGGCCAGGAATGGCTCAGCAAAGCGGAGAGAATCTGGTGTCCGGCGCCACTTCCCGAAGGCTCGCCTAGTCCTACCATAGCCAAGATGCTTGGGCGGGTGCTTAGCAAAATGCCGTCAGGGAGAGACGAAGGGATGAATAGTGAAGCCGAACTTCACACACTGCACATACGAACTGGGGGAATTGCTTCCTCCCCAAAGGAGGAGAGTCGGGAAGGGGAATCCAAGGCCTCCTCCCCGCGCGAGAAGAAAAGGGCCGCCTTCGAAGACTTGGAGATGGAGATGCCCAAACAGGGGAAGAAAGCGTCACCAGGGGGCTCTGCCCCGATGGGCACCCTCACCGCATCATGCCCACCAACGGGCCAGCCCTCCACCGGGCTGTAATTTAACCGTAAATTCGAAGGTACTACTTTTCTCTGAGTATGATAACCAGGATCCATTCTTTGCAATTCGGCTAGCAGCTCTTCTCGACAGAGTTCATCTTCGGGGGACCTCTCTCCGGAGATGATGGAGAGTGAGACCCCACCAACCTCTCCGCCTCACGAGGCGGGCGACCCCGAGGTGTCGTCACGGAGGAGTCCGGATCTGCCGAAGCCAGAAGCTACCCCTGAGGCCACCCAGAGCTCGGAGCGGTCGGCTCCCACGGGGGGCGATGAGAAGGGTCCGGTGCACGTCGATGTCCGGCCGGACATACTGACGGGCCTTCTGGAACGAGCTGCACTCTCGGAGGAGCACCGCTCATTAATGAGCACGGTGCTCAAGAAGATTTCATCCGCCACAAGCGGCTTGAATGAAGCATTTACGAGCCTGCTCAGAGGCTTTGAGGTATGTAATGAAAAATACATAACTTTTTGGCAGTGAGGCACGCGCTAGGTGTGCTCCATATGGATAGTAGCCCTTGAGACTCTGGTTGCCCGCCCTAGTCGGCAAACGGAGGATCATATTGTGTAAGTAATGAATGCGCTATATATATGCACAGGTGTCTATGGATCCGGCAGCCGACCATTCCGTTGAAGTTGCCGAACTACGGAGGCAGATTGGAGCTATTGATGCCAATATCACGCTGGTGAATGAGCGGCTGAACGAGTCACAAGGTATGTACTCTGCTTTCCTAAATATGTTTTATAGGAAAATTTCAGAGGGGCATGATATTGATGCGATATGCTTGGACTATAGACGGTGCTGCTGCCATGGAAGCCCTAATGGCGGAACTTGCCCAGGCCAAGGAACAAGCTCTGGCTAGCAATGCGGCTGCCCTAAAGGCGGTCGAAGAGTTGAGATTCGAACAAGCTGCTCGTCGCCGAAGCGAGAACAAGATAGCCGAAATGGCTGTGGAGTTGAAAAATGCCACAGACCGGTATGAGCTCCTTAGAAAGGAGAATCAGGTTAATTCGACTAACCTGAACAAGGCACTTAATGCGGCCAAGGAGATGCAGACCGAAATCACGGATGTGCGGGGGGAGCTTCGACAGGCCAGGAAAATCGCGGTTGGGAGCCCCTACTTATTGCGGATGAAGTTTTTGGATCCAAAGTATGCTCCTCTGGATCGACACTGGAGTCCTACAGACGCGTATGCGGACTTGGCGAAGAGTACAGCTGATGTGGCCAAGTTTTTCGAGGATCATGGTGATAAAGAAGTGGAGAAGCTGTTCTGTTCGCAATTCAATGCTCCCGCACGCCCGTTGCCGGTGAGTGAGAAGATGGCTGCTGTGGCGGAGCTTCATAGGTTGTCCGGGCATGCAATGCGGTCAGTGATAGACCATCTTTGGCCGAAGGGGCCTAAGACGGACAGTTACTTTGGTTTGGTGCAACAATTCGTCGGTGTCGTATCTCAGATCGATGCTATGAGGAGGTCGGCGTGTATAGAGGGTGCATGGATGGCACTTTGCCGTGTTAAAGCATATTGGACGGATATGGAGGCGAGCATCATTGCAACCCAGAATCCGGCGGGAGGCCAGGATCCGGCCGAGCACTACTTGGAGCAGGTAACATAAGGTGCCCGCTTAATAGAGGCGCAGTGCTCGAAGAATGTCTTGTTCGAGTGACAAATCGTGTCATTGTAAAACAATGTTATTTTGATTAGGCTATATTTATACTTTTTGCCCGAAAGTATTATTGTGTCTCCTATGCGACCGTTTTTATGTATATGTCTAGTCCGAAAGTTAGCAGTCGTTGGATTCAGCCACCACGCATACAATGCGAGGGTGTTCGCGAAAAATACGCGTAATCACACTTGATCCAACGTCTTGGTCCATTAAGGAGGTGATCGCACGTCGAACTAGGCAACCGGACTATATAGATGTAACACTTTCGCTTAGCCATGGGAGTTTAATGGTGGGGCTACTATGTAGCCCCTGGTACCTTCGCGTGCATCCGAATACGGGCACGAGTGTACATGACCGGGAAGCGGTCCTTCGTTAATGCGAAGGAATCCTAAAGATTCCGGTAAGTCTTCAAGTGGTTGAACAGTCTCTCGCTGTATCATGACAGTCAGTTTTCGGCTTTCTCTACTGAGGTGCTCATTCGGAATAACTAGGGCACAATCGCAGTAGTTCTCCTTTGCCCGCCTTAGCCGATAAGAACAGAACGTAAGGTGGCAAACCCAGGAGCCGGGCAAACCCAACATTTGACCAAAGACATGATTCGGAGTTGATGCATATAAGGCCAAACTTGTGACGCCGAACACTCCCGAAGGTATTCGGACTTTGCAACACAAAATGGGCTGAACAACGCCGTTTCTTTATGAACCTTGTAGTTCTAGGTACGTGCATTAATCTGTCCTGGCAAAATGCCAATAACGGCAGTAACCTCTGTGGGTATAGTACCCATGGGATGTGAAAACAACAAGAGACAATAAAAAGGTTTACACAGGGGCTTAATCTAAAGAGAAACCTGTGAGCGGGGCCCTGCTGCACGTCTGCGCCTTTGTCTCCGTTGTGCCATTTCCTGGAAGGGTATCGCACGAATTGTGTCGATAAAAAAGAAAAACTCGTGTAGAAGAGTATAACGTAAGCGTGCGGTGGATAGTAAATGTGTAAGGCGTTGGCCTGCTAATGAGGTCAAGCCAAGAGTGGGGCTGTATTAAATATCTAAATCCCCTGGTGTCCTCTATGGGATTACGTACATGGCGCCCTGGACTAGTTTTGTCCTGGCTGACGGACTCGTCTAACCGTGTCCGTGGTCTTAACGACCAGTCATGCTTCCTAGTATTGGGGGCCGCTTAGAATCCAGCCGATGGAGCCATCGTGTATTCCTCCACGCGTGAAGAGCACTTTGTGTTTCCGTTAACGTTGATGATGCCTCATGGACCGGGCATCTTGAGTGTGAGGTAGGCATAATGCGGTACTGCATTGAAGTGGACGAAGGCCGTTCTCCCAAGCAATGCGTGATTGCCGCTCTGGAATGGTGGGATGGTGAAGAGTAGTTCTTCACTTCTGGAGTTGCCTGGGGAGCCGAATGTTACCTCCAGTACGACAGAGCCCCTGTCATAAGCATCAACGCCTGGTATCACCCCTTCAAAGGTGGTGTTGCTTTGGTTGATTCTGGATGAGTCTATCCCCATCCCGCGGACAGTGTCCTGGTATATTAAATTGACACTGCTATCGCTGTCCATGAGGACGGGAGTAAGATGGTATCCGTCGATTATTGGGTCTAGCACCAAGGCATCTAATCCTCCGCGCCGCATACTAGTCAGGCAGTCCGTGTGATCAAAGGTGATCGGACAAGCCATCCAGTGGTTAGGTGTGGGTATGACGCGCTCTATAGCGTATGCATCTCTGAGTGTGCATTCGTGCCTTCTCGTCGATGTGTGAGTCGCGTGGATCATGTTTACTTTTTTTACCTCTGGTGGGAATTTTTTCTGTCCCCTAATGTTCGGCTGGCGAGGTTCATCCTCGTCTTCACTTGGTGTTTCCCTTCCCTTGTGTTCGGCATTTAATTTGCCTGCCTGCTTGAAGATCCAGCATTCTCTGTGAGTGTGGTTCGCAGGTTTGTCGGGGGTGCCATGAATTTGGCACAGTTTGTCCAGGACTCTGTTCAGACCGGACGGTCCCTCTTTACTACCTGTAAATGGCTTCCTTTGCTGACCTGGTCGAGAGCCCCTGAATCCAGCATTGACCGTTGTGTTCACCCGGCTTTCTTCCTTGTTTTGACGTTTGTTTTTATTATGCCGTGGCTTCCCATTGCCATCCCTTATTTCGGATGTGCTTGGGTTGCTAGTGCCTTTACAAGCCAACCAGCTATCTTCACTCGTGCAAAAGCGGGTCATAAGGCTTGTTATAGCTGCCATTGTCCTTGGCTTTTCTTGGACGAGGTGTCTGGCGAGCCACTCATCTCGGATGTTGTGTTTGAAGGCCGCTAAGGCTTCGGCATCTGGACAATTGACAATTTGATTCTTCTTAGTGAGGAATCTGTTCCAAAGCTTGCAGTCGGACTCTCTGGGTAGTTGGATTATGTGATTTACGTTGTCCGCATCTGGAGGCCGGACATAAGTCCCTTGAAAATTGGCCCTGAAAGCGTCCTCGAGTTCCTCCCAACTTCCAATTGAATTTTCAGGGAGGCTTTTCAACCAGTGTCGAGCTTGTCCCTTCAGCTTGAGGGGAAGGTATTTCATGGCATGGAGGTCGTCCCCACGAGCCATGTGTATATGCAGGATAAAATCCTTGTTCCAGACCCCTGGGTCTGTCGTTCCATCGTATGCCTCTATGTTCACAGGTTTAAAACCCTGTGGAAATTCATGGTTCAGTACTTCTTCGATGAAGCACAGGGGGTGAGCAGCCCCTCTATATTTGGACGTGATGTGGCATGTCGCCGGCTATTGTTGTGTCCGGTGTTTACTCCGAACCGGTATCTGATCGGTATGATCGTTTTGGTGACCATAGTCCCGCGCCGGGGTGTGTCCTTTTGATCCATAGATGGACCTAGCCCCCCCGGCTTTCTTATCCAGGAGCTCGCGTAAATCATGTTCGGCGTCAGTAGCTGCTTTGTTGCGGTTATGAAGTGGTTTGTCTGGCCTCCTGTCTGTGTTGTCATTTGGTGGAATGGCCTCATCATCGAATCCTGGTAGCAGCTTGCGTTTTGGGTAGCACTTTGTATGGCGATCGTCGCCGTACTTTTCTTTAGTGTCTAGCACTTTATTCCATCTGCGATTGAGCGTTTCCTGTGCGGCCTTTAGCCATTGCTTCTGCTTCTTTGGGCTTCTCGCAGTGGCCATAAGCCTTTTGTGCATATTATCTCGTTCCAAGTGTGTTTCTAGGATGATGAATGCATCTTCATCCGGACTATGTTCTTGTCCCGGGGCGGTTTGATTAATTCATCCCTCGGGATCATTGTGATCGGGCGTCTGCTCCGAGCTGTGTTCGGCGTGACCTAGCTCATCCTGCTCCATTGCAGGGTCCATATGGTCGTTGTTGCCTTCGATGTTGACTGGGGTGTCGATCTTTCTGGCGCTCTTGTCGCTATTTTTACAGTTGCTGGACTTCGAGCGGCATCTGCGCCGTCGTTTTGGCTTTCGCCCGGGGGTTTTATATTCTGGATTGTCGCCGTCCTCCTCCTTGGGCGTATCCACCATGTATATATCGTATGAAGAGGTGGTAGTCCAGCGCCCCAGTGATTCTGAATCTTCTCCTGCATCGTCGTCCATACCGTCGATGTCTTCGGAGTCGAAGTCAAGCACATCTGATACATCGTCGACCGTGGCAATGAAGTAGGTGGTGGGTGGGCAATGAATTCCTTCGTTGCTTGCTTCCCACTCGGGCCGAACAAAGTTCGACCAAGAGTCTCCTGACAAGGAGAGAGACTTTAATGAATTCAGCATGTCGCCCAAGGGCGAGTGCTGGAAGATATCCGCAGTGGTGAACTCCATTACAGTGCCCAACCAGGTTTGGTGAGCTCAGGAGCGCGTGGATTGGAACCTACAACCGGATACGAGTCCGACGGTCCGGTGTCACAGGCTTCTTTGGGGGCGAGGCCTGTGTTCGGCTCTACCGCCGATGAGTGTGCGGCCTGCAGGATTTAGGTCCAGGGCTACCGCAGGGGCGACATCCCGAGCATTGTCCGACAGCAGGTCTAGGCCATGCTCATCGTGACTGTCCGACGCTCCTGGTCCAGGCCTGAATCCGTTGAAGATCAAGTCCCCGCGGATATCAGCCGTGTAGTTCAGGTTTCTGAACCTGACTCGGTGGCCAGGGGCGTAGCTGTCGATCTGCTCCACTTGGCCAAGCGAATTGGCCCACGGTGCGAAGCCGCCGAACACGAAGATCTGTCCGGGGAGAAAAGTCTCACCCTGGATAGTGTTGTTGACGATTGAAGGAGCCATCAAGCCTTGCAGCGACGACATAGAGGAACTCTCAGTTAAAGCACCAATGTCGCTGTCAAAACTGGTGGATCTCGGGTAGGGTGTCCTGATCTGTGCGTCTTAGGCTGATGGTAACAGGAGGCAAGGGACACAATATTTACCCAGGTTCGGGCCCTCTCGATGGAGGTAAAACCCTACTTCCTGCTTGATTGATATTGATGATATGAGTAGTACAAGAGTTGATCTACCACGAGATCATAGAGGCTAAACCCTAAAAGCTAGCCTATGATGATTATGATTGTGATCGTCCCTCTAAGGACCAAAATCTCCAGTTTATATAGACACCAGAGGGGGCTAGGGTTTTCATGGAGTCGGTTACAAGGAAGTAAATATAATATCTGGATCACCAAGCTTGTCTTCCACGCAAAGAAGAGTCCCATCCGGACACGAGACGAAGTCTTGAGTCTTGTATCTTCACGCTCCAATAGTCCGGACAAAGTGTACAGTCCAGCTGTCCGGATACCCCCCAATCCAGGACTCCCTTACCCGGAATCCGTAGTATCCGGCTTCCAAGGAGAGCTTTAGGAGGAGTCTGGGTTTGTCCTGCACACAGCCGACCACCATGATGGGCCTTCTGGAGCGAGCGGCCATCTCCGAGACGCATCATGCCTTAATGGGGACAGTAGTTGAGAGGATTTCATCCATGAAAGCGGCTTGAATGAAGCTTTTACGAGTCTGCTAAGAGTCTTTGAGGTATGCAAAAAATGTATTTTTGATGGTTCCGCACATGCTAAGTGTGCTCTATATAGGTAGTAGCCCCTGACACTCTGGTTGCCATTAACATGGCGGACAGAGGATCATAATATCTGTTAATAATCTTGCTGCATTATATGCAGGTTGCTGAGGGCCTGGCGGCCGACAATTCTGCCGATTTTGCCGAACTAAAGCGGCAGCTAGACGTGGCCGATGCCGACATCACGCTTGTTAACAAGCGTCTTGACGAGGCCCAGGGTATGTATATTCGGCTTGTTAGCAGATCTTTAAGAGGAGCATGATGCTAGTATCTGTAATACGATGTGACTGCAGATGGAGCTGCTGCCGTCGAGACACTTCGGGCAGAGCTTGCCCGAGCCAAGGAGCAAGCCTGGATAAGTGATGCGGCCCCTCTGAAGGCGGTCGAGGACTTAAAAGACGAACAGGCTACTCGTCGCTAGAGCGAAGAAAAGATGGCTCAGATGGCTACCGAGCTGGCGGATGCCGCCAACCGCCGCGAGCTCCTTGAAAAGGAAAATTAAGCAAAAGCGGCTGACCTTAAGAAGGCCCTAGAGGCAGCCAAGGAAACCAGCTCTGAAATGAGGGGGATGAAGGAGGAGCTTCATGAAGCCGGAGATACAGTGGCTGGAAAGCCCTGTATGTTGTGGATGAAGTTCGGAGATCCGAAGTATGCCCCTCTGGATCAGTTGTGGAATGCGGCGGACGCATATGCGGACCTGGCAAAGAGTGCCGCTGATGCATCTGAATTTTACAAAGATCGGAAGGACTATAAGGCTGAGAGGTTGTTCTGGTCGCAGTTCAGTGCCCCAATGCGTCCGCTTTGAATGAAAAGATGGCCGTGTGGGCCGAACTCCACAGGTTGTCCGGGCTTGCTATGAGCTCTGTCGTGGATCATCTTTAGCCACAAGGGCCAAGGCCGGACAGTTATTTTGGATTAGTGCAACAATTCCTTGGTGCTGTGTCGCATATCGACATTGTGAAGAGGTCGGCGTTCATAGAGGGTGCACCAATGACTCTTGCCCGTGTTAAAACATACTGGGCTAGGATGGAAGCCACCGCTATTGCGACCCGTAGTGCGGCGGACGGCCAGGACCCGGCCGAGCACTATTTCAAAGAAGTTTTAGAAGGCACTCGTTTGATAGAGGCTCAGTGCTCGAAGAGTGCCATGTTCGAATGACATGTATCGCGATTGTAAAGACAATGCTATTTCAATTATAAAGGCTGTTTTTATACTTTTGCCCGAAAGTATTATGGTACCTCCTGTGCGGCCGTTTATGTATATATATATATGTCCTGAAAGTTTGCAGTCGTCGGCTTCAGCCCCCACGCATATAATGCGGGCGTGTTAAGGAAAACACGTAGTCACACTTGATCCAACGTCTTGGTCCGTTAAGGAGGTGATAACGCGGCGAACCACGCAATTGGACTATATAGCTTTAACCCTTTCACTTAGCCATAGGAGTTTGACAGTGGGGCTACCATATAGCCCCTTGTACTTTCACGTTCAGCCGGATATGGTGTGCGTATGTACGTGACCGGAAAACTGGTCCTTCATTAATGCGGAGGAATCACGAGGATTCCATAGGGTCATCGAGTTGTTTACCAGTCTCGCACTGTATCATCACAGTCAGTTTTCGGCTTTCTCTACTGAGGTGCTCGTCCATGTGAACCGGGGCACAATCGCAGTAGTTCTCCCAGTGCCGCCTTAGCCGATAGAACGGAACGTAAGGTAGCAAAACACAGGAGCCAGGCAAACCCAACATTTGACAAAAGACATGATTCGGAGCTGATGCATATAACGCCAAACTCGTGACACCGAACACTCCCTAAGGTAATCGGACTTTATAATGTGTACTGGTCCGAATAACGCCCTTAACAATGAGCCTTGAGTTTCCAGGTGTGAGCAGTGTTCTGGTGTGAAAAAAATGCCGAAGACGCAAGTATCCCCCCCGGTTGTATAAAGTTTCCGAGGGGGAAGAAGCAACAAGAGATGTTAAAAAGGTTTACGTAGGGTCTTAATCTAAAGAGAAACCTTTGTGTGGGGCCTTGCTGCACGTCTGCGCCTTTATCTCCGTTGTGCCATATCCTGGAAGGGTGTAGCACGATGGTCGCCTTTAAAAGAAAAAAACCCAGGTGAAAGACTTCATGCGAGGTGTTCGTTAGTGAAAATGCAATATGCTATTTTATTAATAAGGTCGAGCCAAACTATGGGCTCTTTTTGCGAGCAACCCCTAGCATCTTTTATGGGGAAATCCCAACTGGGATGTTACATTAGGTGGAGCGCCGGACTCGTCTAACCATGTCCGTGGTCTTGAAGACTGGCCATTAGTCCTAGTTGGAGGGACCGCTTAGTGTTCGGCTGCTAGGGCCGCCACATATTCTTCCACGCGTAAGGAACGCTCTATGTTTCCGCCAACTTTGATGACCCTGCATGGACCAGGCATCTTAAGTTTGAGGTAGGCGTAATGCGGTACTGCATTAAAACGAGCGAAGGCCGTTCTTCCGAGTAGTGCATGATAGCCACTCTGGAATGGAGCGATGTCGAAGGTTAATTCCTTGCTTCTGAAGTTGTCGGGGGAACCGAATACAACTTCTAGTAATAGGGAGCCTGTACAGTCGGCCTCAACACCTGGTATTACTCCTTTAAAGGTAGTTTTACTTAGGCTGATCCTTGAATGGTCTATCCCCATTTTGCGTACAGCGTCCTGATATATCTGGTTTTTAGACTACTGCCGCCGTCCATGAGGACTCATGTGAGATGGTATCCGTCAATTATTGGGTCAAGCACCAAGGCAGCCGATACTCCGTGCCAGACACTAGTCGGGTGGTCCCTGCGATCGAAGGTGGTCGGGCAGGCCGACCAGGGATTAAATTTGGGGGCAACAGGCTCAATCGCGTATATGACTCTGAGTGCACGTTTGCGCGTTCTCTTTGGAATGTGAGTTGCGTAAATAATATTCACTGTTTTGACTTCCGGTGGGAATTTTTTCTGTCCTCCAGTGTTCGGCTGACGAGGCTCCTCTTCATCCTCACTTGGCGTCTCCCTCCCCTTTTGTTCGGCAGGTAGCTTGCCGGCCTGCTTGAAAACCCAACACTCTCTGTGGGTGTGGTTTGCAGGCTTTTCGGGGTTGCCGTGAATCTGACATAATTTGTCTAGATTCTTGTTTAGGTTGGACGGTCTGTCTCTGTTGCCTTTAAATGGCTTCTTCCGTTGACCGGGTCGAGAGCCCGTGAATCCGCCATTGACTATAGTATTCTGTGGGCTATAATTATTGTTTCGACGCTTTTTTTTGTTTCGTCACAGCTTCCCGTTGCCGTCCCTGACTTCGGATGTGCCTCGGTCGCTGGTGCCGCTACGGGCCAGCCAGCTGTCCTTGCCCACGCAAAAGCAGGTCATAAGTCTTGTTAAGGCTGCCATCGTCCTCGGCTTTTCTTGGCCGAGGTGTCTAGCAAGCCATTCGTCCTGGATACTATGTTTGAAGGCCGCTAAAGCCTGGGTGTCCGGGCAATCGACTATTTGGTTTTTCTTACTGAGAAACCTCTTCCAGAGCTTTCGGGCTGACTCTCGGGTTGTTGAATTATATGACCTAGGTTGTCAGCGTCCGGAGGCCGGACATAGGTCCCTTGAAAGTTGGCCCTGAAAGCATCCTCGAGCTCTCCCCAACTCCAATTGAATTTTCGGGAAGGCTTTTCAACCAGTGTCGAGATGGTCCCTTTAATTTGAGGGGTAGACATTTGATGGCGTGGAGGTCGTCTCCGCGAGCCATATGGATATGAAGGATAAAGTCCTCGATCCAGACCCCAGGGTCTGTAGTTCCGTCATACGCCTCTATATTCACGAGTTTGAATCCTTTCGGAAATTCATGATCCAACACCTCATCGGTGAAGCATAGGGGGTGTGCGGCACCCCTGTATTTGGTTGTGTCATGGCATGCTGTCGACGGTTGTTGTGTTTGGTTCTGATTCCGAGCTGGTATTCGATCGACGTGATCATTTCGGTAGTTCTGATCCTGTGCTGGAGCGCGCTTCCTAGACCCGTAGATGGATCTGGCCATATCAGACTTTTTGTCCAGGAGCTCATGTAAATCGAGTGGTGACTTGTGTGCGGCATCATTAGCTGTCTTGTCACGGCCACGGGGCGGTCGGTCTGGCTGATCGGTAGTTTTCGGCTAAGTTGGCTCTACGGCCTCGTCGTCGAACTCGGGTAGCAGCTTGCACTTTGGATAGCTCTTTGTGTGACGATCGTCGCCGTATTTTTCTTCTATGTCGAGGACTTTGTTCTACCTTCGGTTGAGCATTTCCTGCGCGGCCTTAAGCTTTTGCTTCTGCTTCTTTAGGCTCCTCGCGGTGGCAATAAGTCTTCTGTGGAGAATCTCTTGTTCCAAGAGTTTTTCTGGCATGATAAGTGCATCATCGTCCAGGATGTCCTCCTCTCCGGGGACATGTTGTTGAATTTTACCCTTGGGATCGGTGTTATCTGACATCGGCTCCGCACTGTTTTCACCGTCCCCTGGGTCATCCTGCTCCATCGCTGGTCCATGGGGTCGTCGTTTCCTTTGGAATCAACCGGAGAATTATTATTTCTTGCGCTATTGTTGCTGTTTTACTGTGGTGGGATTTAGAGCTCCTTCTACGGCGCTGCTTTGGTGGTTTATCAAGGGGATTATCCTTCGTTGTATCGTCACCATCGCCTTCTTTTGGTATGTCCACCATGTAAATATCATATGATGAGGTGCCAGTCCAGCGCGAAATGGGTGGTGGTTCCTGTTCTTGTCCTGCGTCATCATAAATTCCGTTGACGTCTTCGGAGTCGAAATCGAGCGTGTCGGTTAAGTCCTCGACAGTGTCTATGAAGTGGGTGGTGGGTGGGTAACGAATTTCTTCATTGTCCGCTTCCCGCTCGAGCCGGACATAGTTCGGACAAGAGTCTCCTCACAAGGACAAAGACCTTAATGAGCTTAGCACATCTCCCAAGGGTGAGTGGTGAAAAATATCCGCGGCGGTAAACTCCATGACGGGTGCCCAATCAGATTCGATAGGCACGGATGCACGTGGTTCGGATCCGACAACCGAGGAAGAGTCCGGGGGTCCGACCACGCCACTCTCAAAGGAGGTGGGATCGGCATTCGGCTCCAACGCTGATGGATGTGCGGCCTTCGTGGCGGGGTCCATCCACCCGTCGTCGGAAGGCATGATCTGCTCAGGGTTGATTCCCGGTGCCAATGCGAGTGCGATCTCCCAAACACTGTTCGACGGCGGATCAAAGTCATGTCCGTCGTGACTGTCCGGCGCACCTGTCATGGGCTCGAATCCCTCAAAGATCAAGTCTCCATGGATGTCAGCAGTGTAGTTTAGGCTTCCAAACCTGACCTGATGGCTAGGGGCGTAGCTATCGATCTGTGCTCCAGATGGCCAAGCGAGTTGGCCCTTAGTACAAAGCCGCCGAATACGAAGATCTGTCTGGGAAGGAAAACCTCCCCCTGGACCGCATCATTGAAGATGCTCGAAGGGGCCATCAAGCCTTATAGCAACGTAACAGTGGAACTCTCAATGCAAGCACCAATGTCGGTGTCAAAACCGACGGATCTTGGGTAGGGGGTCCCAAACAGTGCGTCTAAGGCTAATGGTAACTGGAGGCAGGGGACACGATGTTTTACCCAGGTTCGGACCCTCTCGATGGAGGTAATACCCTACTTCCTGCTTGATTGATCTTGATGATATGAGTATTACAAGAGTTGATCTACCACGAGATCGTAGAAACTAAACCCTAGGAGCTAGCCTATGATTATGATCGTTGTTGTCCTACGGACTAAACCATCCGGTTTATATGGACACCGGAGGGGGCTAGGGTTACACAAAGTCGGTTACAGAGAAGGAAATCTACATATCCGAATATCCAAGCTTGCCTTCCACGGAAAGGAGAGTGTCCCCTCCAGACACGGGACAAAGCCTTCAATCTTGTATCTTCATAGTCCAACAGTCCGACCAAAGTATATAGTCCGGCTGCCCGAGGACCCCTTAATCCAGGACTCCCTCACCAGGACCTGAGGACGTAGAGCACTGAGAGTGTGGGGAGGAGAGGGGAAGCTTGTGAGAGCCTAACCCAGCTGCATCCCAGTTGCCGACGTACAAGTCCGGCACAACTCGAAGGAGCGACTCCATGCTTTCGAGATAAGTTTCGCACCTGGGAAGCTAATTGATACGACACAGAATCTCCGCCTAATGTGGCTCTTTGACGGAAATGTTCCCTTCCTTTCTCACCCTTTGATGATAGCTTGTGCGCTACAGGGGACCTCCTGTGCATCGCACCTTAGGGGCTCTTACTGGACCTCGGGCCGCTCACCTCCTGGCCTTGACCACGGCATCACGAGCTGGCATACCGGCGATGGTTGAAACCTTCCTGAGGACCGGGACCTGTCAGCATAGAGCACCGAGTCGTCGCGAGGATAGAAAGGGGTAACCCAGCCGGGACAGGACGAGCATTCACACCGCTTCATAATAAGGATAATATCAACAAAAGACATCGCGGACCCCTTTACGAGTGTCGGTGTCAAAACGGACGGATCTCGGGTAGGGGGTCCCGAACTGTGCGTCTAGGCAGATGGTAACAGGAGACAAGGGACACGATGTTTTACCCAGGTTCGGGCCCTCTTGATGGAGGTAAAACCCTACGTCCTGCTTGATTAATATTGATGATGTGTGTTACAAGAGTAGATGTACCACGAGATCAAGGAGGCTAAACTCTAGAAGCTAGCCTATGGTATGATTGTTGTTCGTCCTACGGACTAAGCCCATCCGGTTTATATAGACACCGGAGAGGGCTAGGGTTACACAGAGTCGGTTACAATGGTAGGAGATCTACATATCCGTATCGCCAAGCTTGCCTTCCACGCCAAGGAAAGTCCCATCTGGACACGGGACGAAGTCTTCAATCTTGTACCTTCATAGTCTTGGAATCCGGCCGATGATGATAGTTCGGCTATCCGGACACCCCCTAGTCCAGGACTCCCTCAGTAGCCCCTGAACCAGGCTTCAATGATGACGAGTCCGGCGCGCATATTGTCTTCGGCATTGCAAGGCGGGTTCTTCCTCCGAATAATTTATAGAAGATTGTGAACACCAGGATAGTGTCCGGCTCTGCAAAAATAAATTCCACGCTCTGCTGACGTATTTTGCGGCGTGACATCACACCACTACCAAGCCTTTACTAGAATCATTTTTATTGTACCACCTCAGCGCATTTAGCGAAGCGCTTTCCTTGGCACGTCTTGTCGAAGCAGAGATCGTGTTCCCCTTATTCCAGGATTCCCATCAATACTGACGTGGGTAACCCAACCGTGCCATTGATTGCGGCGCTTGGGGGATAAGCGAGTTTTATCAGGCCGGTGGGGACGCATGTTTTCGGCCGCCCATATAAGGGGATAAAGATCCAACCCTTTTACCTGCGCCTTCTTCCTCCTTGGCTTATCCATCTCTGCGAATTCGAGCTCCAGCGCCCAAGTCCGCACTCCTCACCTCAACCTTCTCCAACTATGTCCGGAGCGGGAGGCAAGTGGATGGCCTCCTCCGTCATGGAGGGGCAGATCCAGAAGCTGTGCAACGCCGGATATTTGTCCAGCAACATTGTGCACCGGCTCCCTGACGAGGGAGAGCTCATCCCCACCCCCAGGCCCCATGAGAGGGTAGTATTTCTTCCACATTTCCTCCGCGGACTGGGCTTCCTGCTTCATCCCTTTGTCCGGGGGCTCATGTTCTACTACGGCCTAGATTTCCATGATCTGGCCCCGAATTTCATCCTCAACATCTCGGCGTTTATCGTCGTGTGTGAGGCCTTCCTCTGCATCCAGCCCCACTTCGGCTTATGGCTCAAGACCTTCAGTGTCAAGCCGAAGGTTGTGAAGGGCAGCCAAGCGGAGTGCGGAGGCGCCATTGTGGGCAGGATGTCCCACGTTACTTGGCTTGAGGGCACTTTCTTGGAAACCATCAAGGGGTGACAATCGGGGTGGTTCTACATCACTGAGTCGCGTGACCCTGAATGGGCAGCGGCCCCCGAATTCAGATCCGGCATCCCTACACGGCTCACCTCCTGGAAAGAGAGTGGCCGAATCTGGGGTGATTCGGAGGAGCTGACCGGACTCCAAGCCTGTTCGCAAAAGCTGGTGGACAAGAAGCTCAAGCTTGTCAACGTAGTTCTGGTCATGCTCATCCGCCGGATTCTCCCGTGCCAACGACGGGGCTTCAACATGTGGGAGTTCGATCTGGCGCAGCACCAGACTCTGAGCGGGCTCTTCGACACTACGTACGAAGATGTCTGGAAGGTGCTGTTCAAGGGCGCCGAGGCTCCCGCATCCGCTACCGAAGATCGCGGGTTCAGCTCGCAGCGTCCGGCTAATGAGGTAAGTGATTTTGTCCTTTAAGGAACGCTCATTTTCCATAGTTTGACTCTATGCGGGATCTAAACTCCCTTTACCTTTGACAGGACTGGCTGGCGAAGGCCGAGCGGACTATCTGTCCGGCCCCATTGCTAGAGGACCCAGAAGACGCCCGCCTAACGGGGCTGCTGGCTCCGGCACCCCACGTGGTGCCGGAGAAGAAGGCCAAGAAGAAGGCCACGGGGACTCGGAAGAGTTCTCGTTTTCAGGTGCTATCGGATGACAACTCCGAGCCCGACTCCTCTCACCAAGGTGAGGAGGATAAGAAGAAAGCCTCTCCCCCAGCGGGGGGGAGAGAAGAAAAGGAAGGCCTCCCCAACGAGGGAGGCCGAAGGGTCCAAGAAAGGAAAAACTCTTCCCCCCGGACTACTCTGCCAACGCCAGTGACGATGACGAGGACTGGCCTCCAAGGGCCAAGCCCCTGGCGAGATCGTGAGTATCCAGACTCCCGAAAAACTTCATGGTTTTTCTTTCTTTCCACACAATGTCTTTCTAATGCCGCCTACAACCCTGCAGTCCGCCCAAGGATGATCTTCCCGCTTCGTCGAGAGGGTCCTTAGGTGCGTCGGATATGGATTCTCTTCCGACCGCCTCCACCCCCGTGACACGGACGATGCCGAGGTGGGATCCCGGGAAGGGACCCGCCAGGAGGAGGAGGCCCCGGAGGTGTCGCAGGACAACCTCCCGGATTTTGCACCGGACTCGGCTCCGGATCCCATAGTGGCTCCGGAGTCCGGCGGGCGGCCCCTTCGTAAGAAGGGCAAGACCGTGACACCGGCAGCCTCCGTCCAACCAGAGGCGCCGGATAGCTTGCTGGAGGCGCTCAATGGCGCCTCCATCAAAGAGGAACACCGCACTGTTATGAGTGCGGTGATTCAGAAGGTGCAGCTCGCCAAGAGCGGGCTGACCGAAGCCTGCAGCAGCCTTCTAACAGGCTTTGAGGTAAGAATTTTGATATATGTAAAATAGTACCGCATAGACAGTAGCCCTTGATGCTCGGTTCGGTGTTCGGAAAGAAAAGCCGGACTGAGGATCTAAGAAGATATACGCAGGAGTCATAAAAAATATGTCAATATGGGATTGCAGGCTGCACTGCTGACCTCTGCCGCACTGACTGCGGAGGTCAATACTTTGAAGGAAAGCCTCGAGCGGTCCGAGAACGAGCTCGGCCGTGCCAAGAAGCAGCTCGAGGACAAGGAAGGTGAGTAACACCTTATTAAAATTGTACCTTACAGAAAAGGATTTTGGTTGCAAAAGGAAAGACAAGGATAACGTGGGTATTGCAGGGGCCACTAATGAGGTGGCGACCCTAAAAGAGTTAGTGGCCACGGCCGAACGCAATGCGGCCGCGGAGCGCACCGAGCGAGAGAAGCAGGAGGCACGGGTGGCGGAGGTACAGCAAGAGCTCCAGGATCTCGTGAAAAAACATGAGAGCCTGGAGCGTGACTCGAAGACTCGAGAGTCTGAGCTTGCAACGGCTCTTGAGAGTGCCAAAGCCGCTAAGGCCGATGCCTACAAGGCCCTCCAGGAAATCGAGTCATTGAAGAAAATAGCAGCGGGTAAGACATTTTTCATGCAAAGTAAGCATGTGAGTGTTAATTACCTGTTGCTTACTCGAATTCGGAGCTCTCCAGGAGTGTTCGCAGATCTTCCTTGCAACGTGTCCGATGCTGCCGCGTTCTACCGGGCCAAGGAGGGGAGCTCGACAGAGAAGGTCTTCTGGTCTCAGTATGCTGAGGCCGGACATCCGGTGCCCCTTAGCGACCAGCTAAAGCAGCTGGTCGAGCTCCACAAGGTGGCCGAACAGGCCATGAAGGGCCTCATAGTTCGGTTGTGGCCTAAGGAGGCCATGCCTGGGAGCTACTTCGGCCTTGTGCGGCGGCTGGTGGATGCGTGCCCGTGGGTTGAAGTCATCAAGCACTCCGCCTGTATTGTAGGTGCCCGTCGAGCCCTTGCCCGCGCAAAGGTGCACTAGGGCAAGATGGATGCCCAGAAGCTCGTGACGGACCCGCCACCGGAGGGAAAGGAGCATCGCACGCCCGAGATGTATAATAAGAGTGTGCTGAAGGATGCCTGCACTATTGCGGGCGAGTGCTCCAAAGATGTAATATTTGAGTAGACTCGCATTTTGTTATCTTCTGTGCTGAAAACTTAGTTCATATGCGCTAAGCAACGCTTTTTAATTTAAAATATTACCTTCTGTGCGGCTGTTTATCAAATCTGAGAGATGGCAAGTAGTTGGCTTCAGCCCTCATGCCACGAGTGCTGGGGTGTTCGGGATAAATTTGAGCACTCTTATTCCCATATTTGGGTCCATCTAGGGAGGCGCTCAAGACAACGAACAGGGCAACTGGACTTATAATGCTTGAACACTCTCACTTAGCCATAGAATTCTATAATTTTAAATTTCGGCGAAGCCCCTAGTCTTCGGAAGGCCGAATTTGGGGCGCTATCCACGCCTGGGCCGGACAAAGTCGGCTCCTCGCTCTAAGCGGCATAAGTCTTTAAGGACTCGCAAAAAACCTCTCGAACAGCGACCAGCTCTCGCCTCATCATGACGGTCAGTTTTAGCTTTCGCCACTGAGGCGCTAACCCAGCTCAACTAGGGCGCAATCGCAGTGGTTCTCCCAGTGCTACCTTAGCCGATACAACAGAACGTAAGGTACCAAAACATGGGAGCCGGGCAAACCCAACTATTGACCCAAGACATGATTCGGAGCTGATGCATATAATGCTATAAGTTCGGGGTGCCGCACTTGTGAAAGTGTTCGGACTTATCACACCATGATGCGGGAAACATAAGCCCCTGGTGTATTTAGCCGTACCAAAACGTACGGATGCGACATGTCAGAAATGAACTTATGTATAAAAGAGAAATGCAATTGGAAGCAAAAAGGTGCTGCATTACTTATTCAAGAAAAACTGCTGTAAGTGCAGAACGATACAAATGGTGCGATAAGCAAGGGATGGGACTGTTAAACATGTCCCCCTCTAGGGGTAGGCTACGGAATGGTGCATAAAACAGATTAAATGCTCACAATGGAGACCACCTGGATATTCGTTGTAGCCTTTATCCTTCCCTGGCTGTTGCATCGTGAGTTCGGCAGGTCTGCTGCCGGACAGGGCCTCTGACGAACGGAGTCCTGTGGGTAAAAAAAAGGAAAAAAAAAGAGCGACACACTTGAAAGCCCCTGGTGTGGTTGAGCCGCATCTGGGACTATCGTGGTCGTGCCCCTCTCCCCATGCCCATGGTATCTTCAGAGCGTAATTGTGTACGCGAAGGACCTGTCTTGACGTTTTGTAGGGGCTGGGGTTGGGGGCCGCACTGCTACGCGTGCTCGGAACGTGCCAGGTGGTCTTGTTGTATCTTACTCCGGGCGTGTTTAGCCGTGTCCAGTCACTTAACGACCGGACTCGAGAATTGCCTTAAGAGGCTGCACTGTACTTCTGCCGCGAGAGCCGCTGTATGTTCCTCCGTTCGGAGAGAGCGTTCAGTGTTTCCGTTGACCGTGATGACCCCTCGAGGGCCTGGCATCTTGAGCTTAAGGTATGCGTAGTGCGGCACCATGTTGAACTTTGCCAACGCGGTACGTCCAAGCAGAGCATGATAGCCGCTGCGGAACGGAACTATGTCGAAGATTAACTCCTCACTTCGGAAGTTATCCGGGGATCCGAAGACCACTTCTAGTGTAACTGAGCCTGTACAATTGGCTTCTACATCTGGTATGACGCCTTTAAAGGTCGTCTTGGTAGGTTTAATCCCTGAGGGGTCTATGCCCATTTTGCGCACTGTGTCCTGATAAAGCAGGTTCAGGCTACTGCCGCCATCCATCAGGAGTCTGCTGAGGTGAAATCCATCGACGATTGGGTCTAGAACCAATGCGGCGAATCCGCCATGGCGGATGCTGGTGGGGTGGTCCCTTAGGTCAAAAGTGATCGGGCAGGAAGACCATGGATTGAACTTCGGGGCAACTGGCTCCATCACGTATACATCCCGGAGTGCACGCTTCCGCTCCCTTTTGGGTATGTGCGCTGCGTATATCATGTTCACCGTCCGCACCTATCAGGGGAAACCCTTTTGTCCTCTATTGTTCGGCGGTCGGGTCTCTTCCTCGTCATCGCTAGGCAGCCCCTTGTCATTGTTTTCGGCAATTAACTTGCCTGCCTGCTTGAATACCCAACAGTCCCTGTTGGTGTGATTAGCTGGCTTTTCGGGGGTGCCGTGTATCTGGCACAAGCGGTCGAGTATTCGGTCCAAATTGGACGGACCCGGAGTAGTTCTTTTGAATATCTTTTTCCGCTGACTAGGTTTAGAGCCTTTGAATCCGGCATTGACTGCCGTATCCTCACTATTGTCGCCGTTAATGCGGCGTTTGTTTTTGTTACGACGCGACCTGCCATTACGGTCCTTGATATTCGGACTGCCAGAACTTTTGCGGAGGTTGTTGCTGCGTGCTAGCCAGCTGTCCTCACCCGCCCAGAAGCGGGTCATGAGTGATGTGAGGGCTGCCATGGATTTCGGCTTTTCCTGTCCCAGGTGCTGGGCAAGCCACTCGTCGCGGATATTATGCTTGAAGGCTGCAAGGGCCTCCGCATCCGGTCAGTCGACGATTTGGTTTTTCTTGGTTAAGAACCGTGTCCAGAATTGTCTGGCCGATTCGTCAGGCTACTGAATTATGTGGCTTAGGTCATCATCGTTTGGTGGTCGCACGTACGTGCCTTGGAAGTTATCGAGGAATGCGGCTTCTAGGTCTTCCCAACTCCCAATTGACTCTGCTGGCAAGCTGTTAAGCCAATGCCGGGCTGGTCCTTTAAGCTTGAGGGGGAGATATTTGATGGCGTGAAGATCGTCACCGCGGGCCATGTGGATGTGAAGGAGATAGTCTTCGATCCAAACCGCGGGGTCTGTTGTACCATCGTAAGATTCAATATTCACGGGTTTAAACCCTTCGGGGATTTGATGATCCATTACTTCGTCTGTGAAGCATAGTGGGTGTGCGGCGCATCTGTACTGGGCGATATCACGACGGAGCTCAAAAGGGCTTTGTCTATTTTGTTCGGCTCGGCCGAACTTACTGTGTCCGGCGCGACAGTTGTCGTCATGTATCATGGGGCGCCCCCGCGATCCATAGATCGATCTTGATTGTCTTGCCCTATCCTCCAATATATCTCGCAAGTCCGGAGCGTTCCCCTGTGGCCTTGTGCTTTTCGAGCGATGCCGGGGTACGGGTTTAGTGAAGGGCCTAGAGGCCTCTCTGTCGCGACCACGGGGTGGTCGGTCAGCCGTATTGTCTCCTGGTGATGCGGGTTCATACGCCTCCTCCTCTAATCGGGGGAGAAGGTTGCGTTTAGGGTAGCTTTTGGAGGGGCGTTCGAGCTCATGCTCTTCGGCCGCGAGGACTTCAGTCCATATGTCGGCTAGCAGATCTTGATCAGCTCTAAGTTGTTGCTGCTTTTTCTTGAGGCTGTTCGCCTGGCCATAAGCCTGCGTTTAAAACGCTCTTGTTCGACGGGATCCTCAGGCACGACGAATTCATCGTCGTCGAGGCTTGCCTCGTCTCCGGAGGGAGGCATATAATCCTCTACCTCTTCTTCTGCCGCTCTCTCATGAGGGCTGGCCTCTCCATCCTCCTGCGCTGGATCTTGCTGGAGTGGGTTGTCTTCGGCACTGTCCGGTGTATTATCATCTCCGGTGCCGGAATCTTCATTGTTGTTGTGGCGGGATTTAGAGCGGCGCCGCTGACGCCGGCGCTTGGGCTGTTTATTGGAGGGGTCATCCTCCGCTATTCCTTCGCCATTCCCATCCTTTGGGATATCCACCATGTATATGTCATATGATGAGGTGTCTTTCCAGTGCCCGGTGGGCGCTGGTTCTTGGTCGTCTTCGGCATCATCGTCCATACCGTCGATGTCTTCGGATTCGTAAAGTGAGTGTTGGAAGATGTCCGCTGCGGTGCACTCCATGACCGGCGCCTAATCAGATTCGATCGGAGGGGGCGCGGGAGGTTCGGAGTCTGGCAAGGAGTCAGGCTCCTCGGAGTCACGAGCTTCATGAGGGACCAGGTCTCGGACGCAGGTTTGGAGTCCGGTCACCTCTTCTGAGTTACCCCACAGTAGGCCCGTCTCTTTCCAAGATGTGACCCGTGTGGGGATGCCAGACCGAAATTCGGGGGCCGCTGCCCGTTCAGGGTCACGCGGATCAGTGCTATAGAACCACCCCGACTGCCACCCTTTGATGGTTTCCACGAAGGCGCCCTCGAGCCATGTGACATTGGCCATCTTGCCCGCCATGGCTCCTCCGCACTCTGCTTGTCGGCCTCTCACGACCTTCGGCTTGACGCTGAAGATCTTCAGCCATAGGCCAAAGTGAGGCTGGATGCAGAGGAAGGCCTCGCACACGACGATGAACGCCGAGATGTTGAGGATGAAGTTCGGGGCCGGATCGTGGAAGCCCAGGCCGTAGTAGAACATGAGCCCCCGGACAAACGGGTGAAGAGGAAAGCCTAGTCCGCGGAGGAAATGGGGAAGGAACACAACCCTCTCATGGGGCCCGGGGGTGGGGATGAGTTTTCCCCTATATGGAAGCCGGTGCGCGATGTCGTCAGACAAGTATCCGGCCTTCCTTAGTTTTTTGATTTTCCCCTCCGTGACGGAGGAGGCCATCCATCTACCTCCCGCTCCGGACATGATTGGAGAAGGTTGAGGTGGGAAGTGTGGGCTTGGGCGCTGGAGCTCGAGCGCACAGGGACGAATAAGCAGAGGAGGAAGAAGGCATGAATGGAAAGGGCGGATTCTTATCCCCTTATATGGGCGGCCGAAACTATGAGCCCCCATAGGCCTAGTACAACTCGCTTATCTCCCAAGCGCCGTTATTAATGGCGCTGTTGGGTTACCCACGCCCGTATTGATGAGAATCTCGGAATAAGGGGACACAATCTCTGCTTTGACAAGACGTGCCAGGGAAACTGCCTCGCTAAACGTGCTGAGGTGGAACAGTAAAACGATTCGAATGGAGGCCTGGCCGTGACGTCATGCTACTGAATACGTCAGCAAATCCGATTGATGCAAATATTATTCTCTCTACGGTGGAATGTGGAACTTATTTTGCAGAGCCGGACACAATCCTGGTGTTCAACATCTTCTGTGAAATATTCGGAGGAGGAACCCACCTTGTAATGCCGAAGACAACTTGCGCGCCGGACTCATCGTCATTGAAGCCTGGTTCAGGGGCTACTGAGGGAGTCCTGGATTAGGGGGTGTCCGGATGGCCGGACTAAGACCTTTGGCCGGACTCCCGGACTAAGACCTTTGGCCGGACTCCCGGACTATGAAGATACAAGATTGAAGACTCCGTCCCATGTCCGGATGGGACTTTCCTTGGCGTGGAAGGCAAGCTTGGCGATATGATATGAAGATCTCCTCCCATTGTAACCGACTTTGTGTAACCCTAGCCCTCTCCAGTGTCTATATAAACCGGAGATTTTTAGTCCGTAGGACGAACAACAATCATACCATAGGCTAGCTTCTAGGGTTTAGCCTCTCTGATCTCGTGGTAGATCCACTCTTGTACTACCCATATCATCAATATTAATCAAGCAGGAGTAGGGTTTTACCTCCATCGAGAGGGCCCGAACCTGGATAAAAACATCGTGTCCCTTGTCTCCTGTTACCATCCGCCTGGACGCACAGTTCGGGACCCCCTACCCGAGATCCGCCGGTTTTGACATCGACAGGGGGCTCCTAAGCATCGCGAATTAGGAGCTCTTACTGGCTCTCCAGCCCTTACCCCCTGGCCTTGTCCATGGCATCATGACCTGGCATACCAGCGGCAGCTGAGCTCGCTCGAGGGCCGGGTGTCGGTGTCAAAACTAGCGGATCTCGGGTAGGGGGTCCCAAACTGTGCCTCTAAGGCTAATGGTAACAGGAGGCAAGGGACGCGATGTTTTACCTAGGTTCGGGCCCTCTCGATGGAGGTAATACCCTACTTCCTTCTTGATTGTTCTTGATGATATGAGTATTATAATAGTTGATTTACCATGAGATCGAAGAGGCTAAACCCTAGGAGCTAGCCTATGATTAAGATTGTTGTTGTCCTAAGGACTAAACCCTCCGGTTTATATAGACACCGGAGGGGGCTAGGGTTACACAAAGTCGGTTACAGAGAAGGAAATCTACATTTCCGAATATCCAAGCTTGCCTTCCACGCAAAGTAGAGTCCCCTCTGGACACGGGATGAAGTCTTCAATCGTGTATATTCATAGTCCAAAAGTCAGGCCAAAGTATATAGTCCGGCTGTCCGAGGACCCCTTAATCCAGGACTCCCTCAGTAGCCCCCAAACCAGGTTTCAATGACGATGAGTCCGGTGCGCATATTGTCTTCGGCATTGCAAGGCATGTTGCTTCTCTGAATACTCCATAGAAGTTTTAGGACACAAGGGTCATGTCCGGCTCTGCAAAATAAATTCCACATACCATCATGGAGAGTATAATATTCCACAAATCTAATCTGCTGACTGCTTTTCATAGCATGACACGACGCCATGGTTCAGCCGGTTCATAACTAGCCACTACACGCGCTGCGAGGCGGTTTTACCAGCACGTCTTGTCGAAGCAGAGATCGTATCCCCCCTTATCATGGGATTGCGTGGGTAACCCAACCATGTTTGTTTAATATGACTCTTCGATTTTATGTAAGTCCCAACGATCACACGGGGGACGCTTGATATCCGTCCTCTTTATAAAGGGGGCCAAGGCCTGTCCTTTTCTTTCCACGCTCAACCCTTCCCCTCCCACACCTCGAGTTCCAACACCCAAGGGTCAAGCCAAAGGTTCGGCCCTTCAACCATGTCCAGGTCCCATCAAGGCCGGTGGATGGCCTCCTCCATCACAGAGGAGGATATTCGGAAGCTTAGGGAGGCCAGGTATCTCACCACGGAGATTCCGCACAGGATACCTGTTTTAGGGCAGGTCGTCCCCACTCCCGAGCCCAACAAGAGCGTTGTCTTTATCCCCCACTTGCTTTGAGGGATAGGTTTTAGTGTTGATCCCTTCGTAAGAGGGCTCATGTTCTATTACGGACTAGATTTCCACGATCTAGCTCCGGATTCTGTTCTTCACATCTCGTCGTTTATCATCGTGTGTGAAGCCTTCCTCCGCATCACCCCCCACTTCGGGCTATGGCTCAACACCTTCAATGTGAGGCCGAGGGTGATCGATGGGCGTCACGCAGAGTACGGAGGCGCCATGATAAGCAAAGGCACCGATGCCCCATGGCCAAAGGGTTCTTTCATGGAGACATCTGATTTATGGTAGCGGGAGTGGTTTTACATCACCGCTCCCCGAGGTACAAAGCTGGTGGTTGCTCCAACATTCCGCCTGGGCCATCCACCACAACTGGTTTCATGGGTCAACAAAGGGCTGGACTTGGTGCCGGCAAATGACATGCCAACATTGCAGAGCCGCATCCGGGACCTTCTCAAGAGGGATATTAGTCTTGCCAAGATAATGCAAGTGATGCTGGTCCGCCGAGTCATTCCCTGCCAACGTCTCCTCTCCGTATGTGGGAGTTCAACCCGGAAGGGCCGCGAACTGTTCAACAATTCTTTGACCTGACGCTCAAAGAGATCAACGAGTTGTTCTTCGGATCACGAATAAAGTGTTCAGACACCATCGAGGACGCGGGTCTCAATTGCAACCGTCCGGATACCCCGGTAAATACTTGTGTTGCCGAACACTCCATCCTTTATGTTTATTATAACATAATTCTAAAAAACATTCTCTTCCAGGACTGGCTGAAGAAGGCGGAGAGGATTAGGTGTCCGACCCCGCTTCTCGAAGGCTTGCCGAATCCTTTGTTCACCAGGATGCTTGACCATGTGCCGTATCAGGTGCCATCAGGCAAAGACGAGGGGAGGAATAGAGAAGCCAGAGATGGGCCTCATTTTTTACACATCCAGATTGGAGGAGTAGATTCCACCGCGAAGGAGGATAATCGGGGAGGGGAATCTAAAATCCGCTCTCCCCAAGGTAAGAAAAGGGCCACCTCCGAACATTTGGAGATGGAGGCTTCTAAACGAGGGAAGAATACCTCACAAGGGTACCGGCCCTCCACCGAGCCGTAAGTGAGAGAGTACTTTGGTAGACATACCCCGTTTATTTTCATGAGGATCATTACCGAAACATATTTGTTGCAGTCCGGCTTGTAGCCCTTCTCCATAGGGTTTGTCCTCGGGGGATCTTCCCCCGGAGATGATGGAGAGCGAGTCGCCTCCCCCCTGCTTCCCTGCTACGCGGGGTGGATGACCCCGAAGTGTCGTCACGGAGTGTTTCTCCTGATCCGCCAAGGCTAGAAGTTCACACTTCGGCCGCCCGGTGTCGGTGTCAAAACTGGTGGATCTCAGGTAGCGGGTCCCGATTTGTGCGTCTTAGGCTGATGGTAACAGGAGGCAAGGGACACAATGTTTACCCAAGTTCGGGCCCTGTTGATGGAGGTAAAACCCTACTTCCTGATTGATTGATATTGATGATATGAGTAGTACAAGAATTGATCTACTACGAGATCGTAGAGGCTAAAGCCTAAAAGCTAGCCTATGATGATTATGATTGTGATCGTCCCTCTAAGGACCAAACCCTCTAGTTTATATAGACACTGGGGGGAGCTATGGTTTACATGGAGTCGGTTACAAGGAAGGAAATATAATATCCGGATAGCCAAGCTTAGATACCCAAGTAAGTAACCACAAGTAAAGTGTTCGGACGACACGGAGGATGCGGGCCTAAGCTGCAATCGCTTAGATACCCAAGTAAGTAACCACGAAACCGGACACTTCGTTTATATTTATCATAATCATCATTTTGAAAATCCTCCGTGGCCAGGAATGGCTCAGCAAAGCGGAGAGAATCTGGTGTCCGGCTCCACTTCCTGAAGGCTCGCCTAGTCCTACCATAGCCAAGATGCTTGGCCGGGTGCTTAGCAAAATGCCGTCAGGGAGAGACGAAGGGATGAATAGTGAAGCCGAACTTCACACACTTCACATACGAACAGGGGGAATTGCTTCCTCCCCAAAGGAGGAGAGTCGGGAAGGGGAATCCAAGGCCTCCTCCCAGCGCGAGAAGAAAAGGGCTGCCTCCGAAGACTTGGAGATGGAGATGCCCAAACAGGGGAAGAAAGCGTCACCAGGGGGCTCTGCCCCGACGGGCACCCTCACCGCATCATGCCCACCAACGGGCCAGCCCTCCACCGGGCTGTAATTTAACCGTAAATTCGAAGGTACTACTTTTCTCTGAGTATGATAACCAGGGTCCATTCTTTGCAGTCCGGCTAGCAGCTCTTCTCGACAAAGTTCGTCTTCGGGGGACCTCCCTCCGGAGATGATGGAGAGTGAGACCCCACCAACCTCTCCGCCTCACGAGGCGGGCGACCCTGAGGTGTCGTCACGGAGGAGTCCGGATCTGCCGAAGCCAGAAGCTACCCCTGAGGCCACCCAGAGCTCGGAGCGGTCGGCTCCCACGGGGGGCGATGAGAAGGGTCCGGTGCAGGTCGATATCCGGCCGGACATACTAACGGGCCTTCTGGAACGAGCTGCACTCTCGGAGGAGCACCGCTCATTAATGAGCACGGTGCTCAAGAAGATTTCATCCGCCACAAGCGGCTTGAATGAAGCATTTACGAGCCTGCTCAGAGGCTTTGAGGTATGTAATGAAAAATAGATAACTTTTTGGCAGTGAGGCACGCGCTAGGTGTGGTCCATATGGATAGTAGCCCCTGAGACTCTGGTTGCCCGCCCTAGTCGGCAAACGGAGGATCATATTGTGTAAGTAATGAATGCGCTATATATATGCGCAGGTGTCTATGGATCCGGCAGCCGACCATTCCGTTGAAGTTTCCGAACTACGGAGGCAGATTGGAGCTATTGATGCCGATATCACGCTGGTTAATGAGCGGCTGAACGAATCACAAGGTATGTGCTCTGCTTTCCTAAATATGTTTTACAGGAAAATTTGAGAGGGGCATGATATTAATGCGATATGCTTGGACTATAGACGGTGCTGCTGCCATGGAAGCCCTGATGGCGGAACTTGCCGAGGCCAAGGAACAAGCTCGGGCTAGCAATGCGGCTGCCCTAAAGGCGGTCGAAGAGTTGAGATTCGAACAAGCTGCTCGTCGCCGAAGCGAGAACAAGATAGCCGAAATGGCTGTGGAGTTGAAAAATGCCACAGACCGGTATGAGCTCCTTAGAAAGGAGAATCAGGTTAATTCGACTGACCTGAACAAGGCACTTAATGCGGCCAAGGAGATGCAGACCGAAATCACGGTTGTGCGGGGGGAGCTTCGACAGGACAGGAAAATCGCGGTTGGGAGCCCCTACTTATTGCGGATGAAGTTTTTGGATCCAAAGTATGCTCCCCTGGATCGACGCTGGAGTCCTAACGACGCGTATGCGGACTTGGCGAAGAGTACAGCTGATGCGGCCAAGTTTTTGGAGGATCATGGTGATAAAGAAGTGGAGAAGCGTATCTGGTCGCAATTCAATGCTCCCGCACGCCCGTTGCCATTGAGTGAGAAGATGGCTGCTGTGGCGGAGCTTCATTGGTTGTCCGGGCTTGCAATGCGGTCAGTGATAGACCATCTTTGGCCGAAGGGGCCTAAGCCGGACAGTTACTTTGGTTTGGTGCAACAATTCGTCGGTGTCGTATCTCAGATCAATGATATGAGGAGGTCGGCATGTATAGAGGGTGCACGGATGGCACTTTCCCATGTTAAAGCATATTGGACGGATATGGAGGCCAGCATCATTGCAACCCAGAATCCGGCGGGAGGCCAGGATCCGGCCGAGCACTACTTGGAGCAGGTAACATAAGGTGCCCGCTTAATAGAGGCGCAGTGCTCGAAGAATGTCTTGTTCGAGTGACAAATCGTGTCATTGTAAAAACAATGTTATTTTGATTAGGCTATATTTATACTTTTTGCCCGAAAGTATTATTGTGTCTCCTATGCGACCGTTTTTATGTATATGTGTAGTCCGAAAGTTAGCAGTCGTTGGATTCAGCCACCACGCATACAATGCGGGGGTGTTCGCGAAAAATACGCGTAATCACACTTGATCCAACGTCTTGGTCCATTAAGGAGGTGATCGCACGTCGAACTAGGCAACCGGACTATATAGATGTAACACTTTTGCTTAGCCATGGGAGTTTAACGGTGGGGCTACTATGTAGCCCCTGGTACCTTCGCGTGCATCCGAATACGGGCACGTGTGTACATGACCGGGAAGCGATCCTTCGTTAATGCGAAGGAATCCTAAAGATTCCGGTAAGTCTTCAAGTGGTTGAACAGTCTCTCGCTGTATCATGACAGTCAGTTTTCGGCTTTCTCTACTGAGGTTCTCATTCGGAATAACCAGGGCACAATCGTAGTAGTTCTCCTTTGCCCGCCTTAGCCGATAAGAACGGAACGTAAGGTGGCAAACCCAGGAGCCGGGCAAACCCAACATTTGACCAAAGACATGATTCGGAGTTGATGCATATAAGGCCAAACTCGTGACGCCGAACACTCCCGAAGGTATTCGGACTTTGCAACACAAAATGGGCTGAACAGCGCCCTTTCTTTATGAACCTTGTAGTTCTAGGTACGTGCATTAATCTGTCCTGGCAAAATGCCAATAACGGCAGTAATCTCTGTGGGTATAGTACCCATGGGATGTGAAAACAACAAGAGACAATAAAAAGGTTTACACAGGGGCTTAATCTAAAGAGAAACCTGTGAGCGGGGCCCTGCTGCACGTCTGCGCCTTTGTCTACGTTGTGCTGTTTCCTGGAAGGGTATCGCACGAATTGTGTCTAGAAAAAAGAAAAACTCGTGTAGAAGAGTATAACGTAAGCGTGCGGTGGATAGTAAATGTGTAAGGCGTTGGCCTGCTAATGAGGTCAAGCCAAGAGTGGGGCTGTATTAAATATCTAAATCCCCTGGTGTCCTCTATGGGATTACGTACATGGCGCCCTGGACTAGTTTTGTCCTGGCTGATGGACTCGTCTAACCGTGTCTGTGGTCTTAACGACCAGTCATGCTTTCTAGTATTGGGGGCCGCTTAGAACCCGGCCGATGGAGCCATCGCGTATTCCTCCACGCGTGAAGAGCACTCTGTGTTTCCGTTAACGGTGATGATGCCTCGTGGACCGGGCATCTTGAGTGTGAGGTAGGCGTAATGCGGTACTGCGTTGAAGTGGACGAAGGCCGTTCTCCCAAGCAATGCGTGATAGCCGCTCTAGAAGGGTGGGATGGTGAAGAGTAGTTCTTCACTTCTGGAGTTGCCTGGGGAGCTGAATGTTACCTCCAGTACGACAGAGCCCCTGTCATAGGCTTCAACGCCTGGTATCACCCCTTCAAAGGTGGTGTTGCTTTGGTTGATTCTGGATGAGTCTATCCCCATCCCGCGGATAGTGTCCTAGTATATTAAATTGAGACTGTTGCCGCCGTCCATGAGGACGGGAGTAAGATGGTATCCGTCGGTTATTGGGTCTAGCACCAAGGCATCTAATCCTCCGCGCCGCATACTAGTCAGGCAGTCCGTGTGATCAAAGGTGATCGGACAAGCCATCCAGTGGTTAGGTGTGGGTACGACGCGCTCTATAGCGTATGCGTCTCTGAGTGTGCATTCGTGCCTTCTCGTCGATGTGTGAGTCGCGTGGATCATGTTTACTTTTTTTAGCTCTGGTGGGAATTTTTTCTGTCCCCTAGTGTTCGGCTGGCGAGGTTCATCCTCGTTTTCACTTGGTGTTTCCCTTCCCTTGTGTTCGGCATTTAATTTGCCTGCCTGCTTGAAGATCCAGCATTCTCTGTGAGTGTGGTTCGCAGGTTTGTCGGGGGTGCCATGAATTTGGCACAGTTTGTCCAGGACTCTGTTTAGACCGGACGGTCCCTCTTTACTACCTGTAAATGGCTTCTTTTGCTGACCTGGTCGAGAGCCCCTGAATCCAGCATTAACCGTTGTGTTGACCCGGCTTTCTTCCTTGTTTTGACGTTTGTTTTTATTACACCATGGCTTCCCGTTGCCATCCCTTATTTAGGATGTGCTTGGGTCGCTAGTGCCTTTACAAGCCAACCAGCTATCTTCACTCGTGCAAAAGCGGGTCATAAGGCTTGTTATGGCTGCCATTGTCCTTGGCTTTTCTCTGACGAGGTGTCTGGCGAGCCACTCGTCTCGGATGCTGTGTTTGAAAGCCGCTAAGGCTTCGGCATCCGGACAATTGACAATTTGATCCTTCTTAGTGAGGAATCTGTTCCAAAGCTTGCGGTCGGACTCTCTGGGCTGTTGGATTATGTGATTTAAATTGTTTGCATCTGGAGGCCGGACATAAGTCCCTTGAAAATTGGCCCTGAAAGCGTCCTCGAGTTCCTCCCAACTTCCAATTGAATTTTCGGGGAGGCTTTTCAACCAGTGTCGAGCTTGTCCCTTCAGCTTGAGGGGAAGGTATTTCGTGGCGTGGAGGTCGTCCCCACGAGCCATGTGTATATGCAGGATAAAATCCTCGTTCCAAACCCCTGGGTCTGTCGTTCCGTCGTATGCCTCTATGTTCACACGTTTAAAACCCTGTGGAAATTCATGGTTCAGTACTTCTTCGATGAAGCACAGGGGGTGAGCAGCCCCTCTATATTTGGACGTGATGTGGCATGTCGTCGGCTATTGTTGTGTCCGGTGTTTATTCCCAACCGGTATATGATCGGTATGATCGTTTTGGTGACCATAGTCCCGCGCCGAGGTGTGTCCTTTTGATCCATAGATGGACCTAGCCCCCCCCCCGGCTTTCTTATCCAGGAGCTCGGCATCAGTAGCTGCTCTGTTGCGGTTATGAAGTGGTTTGTCTGGCCTCCTGGCTGTGTTGTCATTTGGTGGAATGGCCTCATCGTCGAATCCTGGTAGCAGCTTGCGTTTTGGGTAGCTCTTTGTATGGCGATCGTCGCCGTACTTTTCTTTAGTGTCTAGCACTTTATTCCATCTGCGATTGAGCGTTTCCTGTGCGGCCTTTAGCCGTTGCTTTTGCTTCTTTGGGCTTCTCGCAGTGGCCATAAGCCTTTTGTGCATATTATCTCGTTCCAAGTGTGTTTCCAGGATGATGAATGCATCGTCATCCGGACTATGTTCTTGTCCCGGGGCGGTTTGATTAATTCATCCCTCGGGATCATTATGATCGGGCGTCTGCTCCGAGCTGTGTTCGGCGTGACCTAGCTCATCCTGCTCCTTTGCAGGGTCCATATGGTCGTTGTTGCCTTCGGAGTTGACTGGGGTGTCGATCTTTCTGGCGCTCTTGTCGCTATTTTTACAGTTGCTGGACTTCGAGCGGCATCTGCACCGTCATTTTGGCTTTTGCCCGGGGGTTTTATCTTCTGGATTGTCGCCGTCCTCCTCCTTGGGCGTATCCACCATGTATATATCGTATGAAGAGGTGGTAGTCCAGCGCCCCAGTGATTCTGAATCTTCTCCTGCATCGTCGTCCATACCGTCGATGTCTTCGGAGTCGAAGTCAAGCACATCTGATACATCATCGACCGTGGCAATGAAGTGGGTGGTGGGTGGGCAATGAATTCCTTCGTCGCTTGCTTCCCACTCGGGCCGAACATAGTTCGGCCAAGAGTCTCCTGACAAGGAGAGAGACTTTAATGATTTCAGCACGTCGCCCAAGGGTGAGTGCTTGAAGATATCCGCAGTGGTGAACTCCATTACAGGAGCCCAACCAGGTTTGGTGAGCTCAGGAGCGCGTGGATTGGAACCTACAACCGGATACGAGTCCGACGGTCCGGTGTTACAGGCTTCTTTGGGGGCAAGGCCTGTGTTCGGCTCTACCACCGATGAGTGTGCGGCATGCGGAGCGGGGTTAATCCACCCATCCCTAGGCAACGTGGTCTACTCCGGATTTAGGTCCAGGGCTACCGTAGGGCCGACATCCCGAGCATTGTCCGACAGCAGGTCTAGGCCACGCTCATCGTGACTGTCCGACGCTCCTGGTCCAGGCCTGAATCCATTGAAGATCAAGTCCCCGCGGATATCAGCCGTGTAGTTCCGGTTTCTGAACCTGACCCGGTGGCCAGGGGCGTAGCTATCGATCTGCTCCACTTGGCCAAGCGAATTGGCCCACGGTGCAAAGCCGCCGAACACGAAGATCTGTCCGGGGAGAAAAGTCTCACCCTGGACAGTGTTGTTGACGATTGAAGGAGCCATCAAGCCTTGCAGCGACGACATAGTGGAACTCTCAGTTAAAGCACTAATGTCGGTGTCAAAACTGGCGGATCTCGGATAGGGGGTCCCGATCTGTGCGTCTTAGGCTGATGGTAACAGGAGGCAAGGGACACAATATTTACCCAGGTTCGGGCCCTCTCGATGGAGGTAAAACCCTACTTCCTGCTTGATTGATATTGATGATATGAGTAGTACAAGAGTTGATCTACCACGAGATCATAGAGGATAAACCCTAAAAGCTAGCCTATGATGATTATGATTGTGATCGTCCCTCTGTGGACCATACCCTCCAGTTTATATAGACACCAGAGGGGGCTAGGGTTTACATGGAGTCGGTTACAAGGAAGTAAATATAATATCTGGATCGCCAAGCTTGTCTTCCACGCAAAGAAGAGTCCCATCCGGACACGGGACGAAGTCTTGAGTCTTGTATCTTCACGCTCCAATAGTCCGGACAAAGTGTACAGTCCAGCTGTCCGGATACCCCCCAATCCAGGACTCCCTTACCCGGAATCCGGAGTATCCGGCTTCGAAGGAGAGCTTTAGGAGGAGTATGGGTTTGTCCTGCACACAGCCGACCACCATGATGGGCCTTCTAGAGCGAGCGGCCATCTCCGAGACGCATCGTGCCTTAATGGGCACAGTAGTTGAGAGGATTTCATCCATGAAAGCGGCTTGAAGGAAGCTTTTACGAGTCTGCTAAGAGTCTTTGAGGTATGCAAAAAATGTATTTTTGATGGTTCCGCACATGCTAAGTGTGCTCTATATAGGTAGTAGCCCCTGAGACTCTGGTTGCCATTAACATGGCGGACAGAGGATCATAATATCTATTAATAATCTTGCTGCATTATATGCAGGTTGCTGAGGGTCTGGCGGCCGACAATTCTACCGATTTTGCCGAACTAAAGCGGCAGCTAGACGTGGCCGATGCCGACATCACGCTTGTTAACAAGCGTCTTTATGAGGCCCAGGGTATGTATATTCGGCTTGTTATCAGATCTTTAAGAGGAGCATGATGCTAGTATCTGTAATATGATGTGACTGCAGATGGAGCTGCTGCCGTGGAGACCCTTCGGGCGGAGCTTGCCCGAGCCAAGGAGCAAGCCTGGATAAGTGATGCGGCCCCTCTGAAGGCGGTCGAGGACTTAAAAGCCGAACAAGCTACTCGTCGCTAGAGCGAAGAAAAGATGCCTCAGATGGCTACCGAGCTGGCGGATGCCGCCAACCGCCGCGGGCTCCTTGAAAAGGAAAATCAAGCAAAAGCGGCTGACCTGAAGAAGGCCCTAGAGGTAGCCAAAGAAACCAGCTCTGAAATGAGGGGGATGAAGGAGGAGCTTCATGAAGCCGGAGATATAGTGGCTGGAAAGCCCTATATGTTGTGGATGAAGTTTGGAGATCCGAAGTATGCCCCTCTGGATCAGTTGTGGAATGCGGCGGACGCATATGCGGACCTGGCAAAGAGTGCCGCTGATGCATTTGAATTTTACAAAGATCGGAAGGACCATAAGGCTGAGAGGTTGTTCTGGTCACAGTTCAGTGCCCCAACGCGTCCGCTTTGAATGAAAAGATGGCCGCGTGGGCCGAACTCCACAGGTTGTCCGGGCTTGCTATGAGCTCTGTCGTGGATCATCTTTAGCCACAAGGGCCAAGGCCGGACAGTTATTTTGGATTAGTGCAACAATTCCTTGGTGCTGTGTCGCATATTGACATTGTGAAGAGGTCGGCGTGCATAGAGAGTGCACCGATGACTCTTGCCCGTGTTAAAACATACTGGGCTAGGATGGAAGCCACCGCTATTGCGACCCAGAGTGCGGCGGACGGCCAGGACCCGGCCGAGCACTATTTCAAAGAAGTTTTAGAAGGCACTCGTTTGATAGAGGCTCAGTGCTCGAAGAGTGCCATGTTCGAATGACATGTATCGTGATTGTAAAGACAATGTTATTTCAATTATAAAGGCTGTTTTTATACTTTTGCCCGAAAGTATTATGGTACCTCCTGTGCGGCCGTTTATGTATATATATATATATGTCCTGAAAGTTTGCAGTCGTCGGCTTCAGCCCCTACGCATATAATGCGGGGGTGTTCGGGAAAACGCGTAGTCACACTTGATCCAACGTCTTGGTCCGTTAAGGAGGTGATAACGCGGCGAACCACGCAATTGGACTATATAGCTTTAACCCTTTCACTTTCACGTTCAGCCGGATATGGTGTGCGTATGTACGTGACCGGGAAACTGGTCCTTCATTAATGCGGAGGAATCACGAGGATTCCGTAGGGTCATCGAGTTGTTGACCAGTCTCGCACTGTATCATGACAGTCAGTTTTCGGCTTTCTCTACTGAGGTGCTCGTCCAGGTGAACCGGGGCACAATCGCAGTAGTTCTCCCAGTGCCGCCTTAGCCGATAGAACGGAACGTAAGGTAGCAAAACACAGGAGCCAGGCAAATCTAACATTTGACAAAAGACATGATTCGGAGCTGATGCATATAACGCCAAACTCGTGACACCGAACACTCCCTAAGGTAATCGGACTTTATAATGTGTACTGGTCCGAATAATGCCCTTAACAATGAGCCCTGAGTTTCCAGGTGTGAGCAGTGTTCTGGTGTGAAAAAAATGCCGAAGACGCAAGTATCCCCCCCCCGGTTGTATAAAGTTTCCGAGGGGGAAGAAGCAACAAGAGATGTTAAAAAGGTTTTCGTAGGGTCTTAATCTAAAGAGAAATGTTTGTGTGGGGCCCTGCTGCACGTCTGCGCCTTTATCTCCGTTGTGCCATATCCTGGAAGGGTGTAGCACGATGGTCGCCTTTAAAAGAAAAAAAACCCAGGTGAAAGACTTCATGCGAGGTGTTCGTTAGTGAAAATGCAATATGCTATTGTATTAATAAGGTCGAGCCAAACTATGGGCTCTTTTTGCGAGCAGCCCCTAGCATCTTTTATGGGGAAATCCCAACTGGGATGTTACATTAGGTGGAGCGCCGGACTCGTCTAACCATGTCCGTTGTCTTGAAGACCGGCCATTAGTCCTGGTTGGAGGGACCGCTTAGTGTTCGGCTGCTAGGGCCGCCACATATTCTTCTGCGCGTAAGGAACGCTCTGTGTTTCCGCCAACTTTGATGACGCTGCATGGACCAGGCATCTTAAGTTTGAGGTAGGCGTAATGCGGTACTGCATTAAAACGAGCGAAGGCCGTTCTTCCGAGTAGTGCATGATAGCCACTCCGGAATGGAGCGATGTCGAAGGTTAATTCCTTGCTTCTGAAGTTGTCGGGGGAACTGAATACAACTTCTAGTACTAGGGAGCCTGTACAGTCGGCCTCAACACCTGGTATTACTACTTTAAAGGTAGTTTTACTTAGGCTTATCCTTGAATGGTCTATCCCCATTTTGCGTACAGCGTCCTGATATATCAGGTTTTTAGACTACTGCCGCCGTCCATGAGGACTCATGTGAGATGGTATCCGTCAATTATTGGGTCAAGCACTAAGGCAGCCGATCCTCCGTGCCGGACACTAGTCGGGTGGTCCCTGCGATTGAAGGTGGTCGGGCAGGCCGACCAGGGATTAAATTTGGGGGCAACAAGCTCAATAGCGTATACGTCTCTGAGTGCGCGTTTGCGCGTTCTCTTTGGAATGTGAGTTGCGTAAATAATATTCACTGTTTTGACTTCCGGTGGGAATTTTTTCTGTCCTCTAGTGTTCGGCTGACGAGGCTCCTCTTCGTCCTCACTTGGCGTCTCCCTCCCCTTTTGTTCAGCAGACAGCTTGCCAGCCTGCTTGAAAACCCAACACTCTCTGTGGGTGTGGTTTGCAGGCTTTTCGGGGTTGCCGTGAATCTGACATAATTTGTCTAGATTCTTGTTTAGGTTGGACGGTCTGTCTCTGTTGCCTTTAAATGGCTTCTTCCGTTGACCGGGTCGAGAGCCCGTGAATCCGCCATTGACTATAGTATTCTGTGGTCTATAATTATTGTTTCGACGCTTTTTTTTGTTTCGTCACAGCTTCCCGTTGCCGTCCCTGACTTCGGATGTGCCTCGGTCGCTGGTGCGGCTACGGGCTAGCCAGTTGTCCTCGCCCATGCAAAAGCGGGTCATAAGTCTTGTTAGGGCTGCCATCGTCCTCGGCTTTTCTTGGCCGAGGTGTCTGGCAAGCCATTCGTCCTGGATACTATGTTTGAAGGCCGCTAAAGCCTCGGTGTCCGGGCAATCGACTATTTGGTTTTTCTTACTGAGAAACCTCTTCCAGAGCTTTCGGACTGACTCTCCGGGTTGTTGAATTATATGACCTAGGTTGTCAGCGTCCGGAGGCCGGACATAGGTCCCTTGAAAGTTGGCCCTGAAAGCATCCTTGAGCTCTTCCCAACTCCAATTGAATTTTTGGGAAGGCTTTTCAACCAGTGTCGAGATGGTCCCTTTAATTTGAGGGGTAGACATTTGATGGCGTGGAGGTCGTCTCCGCGAGCCATATGGATATGAAGGATAAAGTCCTCGATCCAGACCCCAGGGTCTGTAGTTCCGTCGTACGCCTCTATATTCACGAGTTTGAATCCTTCCGGAAATTCATGATCCAACACCTCATCGGTGAAGCATTGGGGGTGTGCGGCACCCCTGTATTTGGTTGTGTCATGGCATGCTGTCGACGATTGTTGTGTTTGGTTCTGATTCCGAGCTGGTATTCGATCGACGTGATCATTTCGGTAGTTCTGATCCTGCGCTGGAGCGCGCTTCCTAGACCCGTAGATGGATCTGGCCATATCAGACTTTTTGTCCAGGAGCTCATGTAAATCGAGTGCTGACTTGTGTGCGGCATCATTAGCCATCTTGTCACGACCACGGGGCGGTCAGTCTGGCTGATCGGTAGTTTTCGGCTAAGTGGGATCTACGGCCTCGCCGTCGAACTCAGGTAGCAGCTTGCGCTTTGGATAGCTCTTTGCGTGATGATCGTCGCCGTATTTTTCTTCTATGTCGAGGACTTTGTTCTACATTCAGTTGAGCATTTCCTGCGCGGCCTTAAGCTTTTGCTTCTGCTTCTTTAGGCTCCTCGCGGTGGCAATAAGTCTTCTGTGGAGAATCTCTTGTTCCAAGAGTTTTTCTGGCATGATAAGTGCATCATCGTCCGGGATGTCCTCCTCTCCGGGGACATGTTGTTGAATTTTACCCTTGGGATTGGTGTTATCTGACGTCGGCTCCGCACTGTTTTCACCGTCCCCTGGGTCATCCTGCTCCATCGCTGGTCCATGGGGTCGTCGTTTCCTTTGGAATCAACCGGAGAATTATTATTTCTTGCGCTATTGTTGCTGTTTTTACTGTGGTGGGATTTAGAGCTCCTTCTACGGCGCTGCTTTGGTGGCTTATTGAGGGGATTATCCTTCATTGTATCGTCACCATCGCCTTCTTTTGGTATGTCCACCATGTAAATATCATATGATGAGGTGGCAGTCCAGCGCCAAATGGCTGGTGGTTCCTGTTCTTGTCCTGCGTCATCATAAATTCCGTCGACGTCTTCGGAGTCGAAATCGAGCGTGTCGGTTAAGTCCTCGACAGTGTGTATGAAGTGGGTGGTGGGTGGGTAAGGAATTTCTTCATTGTCTGCTTCCCGCTCGAGCCGGACATAGTTCGGCCAAGAGTCTCCTCACAAGGACAGAAACCTTAATGAGCTTAGAACATCTCCCAAGGGTGAGTGGTGAAAAATATTCGATAGGCACGGACGCACGTGGTTCGGATCCGACAATCGAGGAAGAATCCGGGGGTCCGACCACGCCACTCTCAGAGGAGGTGGGATCGGCATTCGGCTCCAACACCGATGGATGTGCGGCCTCTGTGGCAGGGTCCATCCACCCGTCGTCGGAAGGCACGATCTGCTCAGGGTTGATTCCCGGTGCCAACGCGAGTGCGATTTCCCAAACACTGTTCGACGGCGGATCAAAGTCATGTCCGTCGTGACTGTTCGGCGCACCTATCATGGGCTCGAATTCCTCGAAGATCAAGTCTCCACGGATGTCAGCAGTGTAGTTTAGGCTTCCAAACCTGACTTAATGGCCAGGGGCGTAGCTATCGATCTGTGCTCCAGATGGCCAAGCGAGTTGGCCCTTAGTACAAAGCCGCCGAATACGAAGATCTGTCCGAGAAGGAAAACCTCCCTCTGGACCGCATCGTTGAAGATGCTCGAAGGGGCCATCAAGCCTTATAGCAAAGTAACAGTGGAACTCTCAATGCAAGCACCAATGTCGGTGTCAAAACCGACGGATCTTGGGTAGGGGGTCCCAAACAGTGCGTCTAAGGCTAATGGTAACTGGAGGCAGGGGACACGATGTTTTACCCAGGTTCGGACCCTCTCGATGGAGGTAATACCCTACTTCCTGCTTGATTGATCTTGATGATATGAGTATTACAAGAGTTGATCTACCACGAGATCGTAGAAACTAAACCCTAGGAGCTAGCCTATTATTATGATTGTTGTTGTCCTACGGACTAAACCATCCGGTTTATATGGACACCGGAGGGGGCTAGGGTTACACAAAGTCGGTTACAGAGAAGGAAATCTACATATCCGAATATCCAAGCTTGCCTTCCACGGAAAGGAGAGTGTCCCCTCCAGACACGGGACGAAGCCTTCAATCTTGTATCTTCATAGTCCAACAGTCCGACCAAAGTATATAGTCCGGCTGCCCGAGGACCCCTTAATCCAGGACTCCCTCACTAGGACCTGAGGACGTAGAGCACTAAGGAGAGTGTGGGGAGGAGAGGGGAAGCTTGTGAGAGCCTAACCCAGCTGCATCCCATTTGCCGACGTACAAGTCCGGCACAACTAGAAGGAGCGACTCCATGCTTTCGAGAAAAGTTTCGCACCTGGGAAGCTAATTTATGCGACACAGAATCTCCGCCTAATGTGGCTCTTTGACGAAAATGTTGCCTTCCTTTCTCACCCTTCGACGACAGCTTGTGCGCTACAGGGGACCTCCTATGCATCGCACCTTAGGGGCTCTTACTGGACCTTGGGCCGCTCACCTCCTGGCCTTGACCACGGCATCGCGAGCTGGCATACCGGCGATGGTTGAAACCTTCCTGAGGACCGGGACCTGTCAGCATAGAGCACCGAGTCGTCGCGAGGATAGAAAGGGGTAACCCAGCCGGGATAGGACGAGCATTCACACTGCTTCATAATAAGGATAATATCAACAAAAGACATCGCAGACCCCTTTACGAGTGTTAGTGTCAAAACGGACGGATCTCGGGTAGGGGGTCCCGAACTGTGCGTCTAGGCAGATGGTAACAGGAGACAAGGGACACGATGATTTACCCTGGTTCGGGCCCTCTTGATGGAGGTAAAACCCTATGTCCTGCTTGATTAATATTGATGATGTGTGTTACAAGAGTAGATCTACCACGAGATCAAGGAGGCTAAACCCTAGAAGCTAGCCTATGGTATGATTGTTGTTCGTCCTACGGACTAAACCCATCCGGTTTATATACACACCGGAGAGGGCTAGGGTTACACAGAGTCGGTTACAATGGTAGGAGATCTACATATCCGTATCGCTAAGCTTGCCTTCCACGCCAAGGAAAGTCCCATCCGGACACGGGATGAAGTCTTCAATCTTGTACCTTCATAGTCTTGGAATCCGGCCGATGATGATAGTTCGGCTATCCGGACACCCCCTAGTCCAGGACTCCATCAGTAGACCCTGAACCAGGCTTCAATGACGACGAGTCCGGCGCGCATATTGTCTTCGGCATTGCAAGGCGGGTTCTTCCTCCGAATAATTTATAGAAGATTGTGAACACCAAGATAGTGTCCGGCTCTGCAATAATAAATTCCACGCACCACCGTAGAGAGAATAATATTACACAAGTTCAATCTGCTGACGTATTATGCGGCGTGACGTCACACCACTACCAAGCCTTTAATAGAATCGTTTTTATTGTACCACCTCAGCGCGTTTAGCGAAGCGGTTTCCTTGGCACGTCTTGTCGAAGTAGAGATCGTGTTCCCCTTATTCCGGGATTCCCATCAATACGGACGTGGGTAACCCAACCGCGCCATTGATTGCGGCGCTTGGGGGGTAAGCGAGTTTTATCAGGCCGGTGGGGACGCATGTTTTCGGCCGCCCATATAAGGGGATAAAGATCCAACCCTTTTACCTGCGCCTTCTTCCTCCTTGGCTTATCCATCTCTGCGAATTCGAGCTCCAGCGCCCACGTCCGCACTCCTCACCTCAACCTTCTCCAACTATGTCCGGAGCGGGAGGCAAGTGGATGGCCTCCTCCGTCCCGGAGGGGCAGATCCAGAAGCTGCGCAATGCCGGATATTTGTCCAACAACATCGCGCACCGGCTCCCCGACAAGGGAGAGCTCATCCCCACCCCCAGGCCCCATGAGAGGGTAGTATTTCTTCCACATTTCCTCCGCGGACTGGGCTTCCTACTTCATCCCTTTGTCCGGGGGCTCATGTTCTACTACGGCCTGGATTTCCATGATCTGGCCCCGAATTTCATCCTCAACATCTCGGCGTTTATCGTCGTGTGTGAGGCCTTCCTCTGCATCCAGCCCCACTTCGGCTTATGGCTCAAGACCTTTAGTGTCAAGCCGAAGGTTGTGAAGGGCAGCCAAGCGGAGTGCGGAGGCGCCATGGTGGGCAGGATGTCCCATGTTACTTGGCTTGAGGGCACTTTCGTGGAAACCATCAAGGGGTGACAATCGGGGTGGTTCTACATCACCGAGTCGCGTGACCCTGAATGGGCAGCGGCCCCCGAATTCAGATCCGGCATCCCTACATGGCTCACCTCCTGGAAAGAGAGTGGCTGGATCTGGGGTGATTCGGAGGAGCTGACCGAACTCCAAGCCTGTCTCCAAAAGCTGGTGGACAAGAAGCTCAAGCTTGTCAAGGTAGTCCAGGTCATGCTCATCCGCCGGATTCTCCCGTGCGAACGACGGGGTTTCAACATGTGGGAGTTCGATCTGGCGCAGCACCAGACTCTGAGCGGGCTCTTTGACACTATGTACAAAGATGTCTGGAAGGTGCTGTTCAAGGGCGCCGAGGCTCCCGCATCTGCTACCGAAGATCGCGGGTTCAGCTCGCAGCGTCCAGCTGATGAGGTAAGTGATTTTGTCCTTTATGGAATGCTCGTTGTCCATAGTTTGACTCTATGCGGGATCTAAACTCCCTTTACCTTTGACAGGACTGGCTGGCGAAGGCCGAGCGGACTATCTGTCCGGCCCCATTGCCAGAGGACCCAGAAGACGCCCGCCTAACAGGGCTGCTGGCTCCGGCACCCCACGTGGTGCCAGAGAAGAAGGCCAAGAAGAAGGCCACGGGGACTCGGAAGAGTTCCCTTTTTCAGGTGCTATCGGATGACGACTCCGAGGCCGACTCCTCTCACCAAGGTGAGGAGGATAAGAAGAAAGCCTCTCCCCCAGCGGGGGGAGAGAAGAAAAGGAAGGCCTCCCCAACGAGGGAGGCCGAAGGGTCCAAGAAAGGAAAAACTCTTCCCCCAGACTACTCTGCCAACGCCAGTGACGACAACAAGGACTGGCCTCCAAGGGCCAAGCCCCTGGCGAGATCGTGAGTATCCAGACTCCCGAAAAACTTCATGGTTTTTCTTTTTTGCCACACAATGTCTTTCTAATGCCGCATACAACCCTGCAGTCCGCCCAAGGATGATCTTCCCGCTTCGTCGAGCGGGTCCTTAGGTGCGTCGGATATGGATTCTCTTCCGACCGCCTCCACCCCCCGTGACATGGACGATGCCGAGCTGGGATCCCGGGAAGGGACCCGCCAGGAGGAGGAGGCCCCATAGGTGTCGCAGGACAACCTCCCGGACTTTGCACCGGACTCGGCTCCGGATCCCATAGTGGCTCCGGAGTCCGGCGGGCGGCCCCTTCGTAAGAAGGGCAAGACCGTGACACCGGAAACCTCCATCCAACCGGAGGCGCCGGATAGCTTGCTGGAGGCGCTCAATGGCGCCTCCATCAAAGAGGAACACCGCACTGTTATGAGTGTGGTGATTCAGAAGGTGCAGCTCGCCAAGAGCGGGCTGACCGAAGCCTGCAGCAGCCTTCTAACATGCTTTGAGGTAAGAATTTTGATATATGTAAAATAGTACCGCATAGACAGTAGCCCCTGATGCTCGGTTCGGTGTTCGGAAAGAAAAGCCTGACTGAGGATCTAAGAAGATATACGCAGGAGTCATAAAAAATATGTCAATATGGGATTGCAGGCTGCACTGCTGTCCTCTGACGCACTGACTTCGGAGGTCAATACTTTGAAGGAAAGCCTCGAGCGGTCCGAGAACAAGCTCGGCCGTGCCAAGAAGCAGCTCAAGGACAAGGAAGGTGAGTAACACCTTATTAAAATTGTACCTTACAGAAAAGGATTTTGGTTGCAAAAGGAAAGACAAGGATAATGTGGGTATTGCATGGGCCACTAATGAGGTGGCGACCCTAAAAGAGGCGGTGGCCACGGCCGAACGCAATGCGGCCGTGGAGCGCACCGAGCGAGAGAAGCAGGAGGCACGGGTGGCGGAGGTACAGCAAGAGCTCCAGGATCTCATGAAAAAACATGAGATCCTGGAGCATGACTCGAAGACTCGAGAGTCTGAGCTTGCAACGGCTCTTGAGAGTGCCAAAGCCGCTAAGGCCGATGCCTACAAGGCCCTCCAGGAAATCGAGTCATGAAGAAAATAGCAGCGGGTAAGGCATTTTTCATGCAAAGTAAGCATGTGAGTGTTAATTACCTGTTGCTTACTCGAATTCGGAGCTCTCCAAGAGCGTTCGCAGATCTTCCTTGCAGCGTGTCCGATGCTGCCGCGTTCTACCGGGCCGAGGAGGGGAGCTCGACGGAGAAGGTCTTCTGGTCTCAGTATGCTGAGGCCGGACATGCGGTGCCCCTTAGCGACCAGCTAAAGCAGCTGGTCGAGCTCCACAAGGCGGCCGAACAGGCCATGAAGGGCCTCATAGTTCGGTTGTGGCCTGAGGAGGCCATGCCTGGGAGCTACTTCGGCCTGGTGCGGCGGCTGGTGGATGCGTGCCCGTGGGTTGAAGTCATCAAGCACTCCGCCTGTATTGAAGGTGCCCGTCGGGCCCTTGCCCGTGCAAAGGTGCACTAGGGCAAGATGGATGCCCAGAAGCTCATGACGGACCCGCCACCCGAGGGCAAGGAGCATCGCACGCCCGAGATGTATTATAAGAGTGTGCTGTAGGGTGCCTGCACTATTGCGGGCGAGTGCTCCAAAGATGTAATATTTGAGTAGACTCGCATTTTGTTATCCTGTGCGCTGAAAACTTAGTTCATATGCGCTAAGCAACGCTTTTTAATTTAAAATATTACCTTCTGTGCAGCTGTTTATCAAATCTGAGAGATGGCATGTCGTTGGCTTCAGCTCCCATGCCACGAGTGCAGGGGTGTTCGGGATAAATTTGAGCACTCTTGTTCCCATATTTGGGTCCATCTAGGGAGGCTCTCAACACAACGAACAAGGCAACCGGACTTATAATGCTTGAACACTCTCACTTAGCCATAGAATTCTATAATTTTAAATTTCGGCGAAGCCCCTAGTCTTCGGAAGGCCAATTTGGGGCGCTATCCACTCCTGGGCCGAACAAAGTCGGCTCCTCGCTCTAAGCAGCATAAGTCTTTAAGGACGCAAAAAACATCTCGAACAACGACCAGCTCTCGCCTCATCATGACGGTCAGTTTTAGCTTTCGCCACTGAGGCGCTAACCCAGCTCAACTAGTGCGCAATCGCAGTGGTTCTCCCAGTGCTACCTTAGCCGATACAACAGAACGTAAGGTACCAAAACATGGGAGCCGGGCAAACCCAACTATTGACCCAAGACATGATTCGGAGCTGATGCACATAATGCTATAAGTTCGGGGTGCCGCACTTGTGAATGTTTTCGGACTTATCACACCATGATGCGGGAAACATAAGCCCCTGGTGTATTTAGCCGTACCAAAACGTACAGATGCGACATCTCACAAATGAACATATGTATAAAAGAGAAATGCAATTGGAAGCAAAAAGGTGCTGCATTACTTATTCAAGAAAAACTGCTGTAAGTGCAGAACGATACAAATGGTGCGATAAGCAAGGGATGGGACTGTTAAACATGTGCCCCTCTAGGGGTAGGCTACAGAATGGTGCATAAAACAGATTAAATGCTCATAATGGAGACCACCTGGATATTCGTTGTAGCCTTTATGCTTCCCTGGCTGTTGCATCGTGAGTTCGGCAGGTCTGCTGCCGGACAGGGCCTCTGACGAACGGAGACCTGTGGGTAAAAAAAAGGAAAAAAAAGAACGACACACTTGAAAGCCCCTGGTGTGGTTGAGCCGCATCTGGGACTATCGTGGTCGTGCCCCTCTCCCCATGCCCATGGTATCTTCAGAGCGTAATTGTGTACGCGAAGGACCTGTCTTGACGTTTTGTAGGGGCTGGGTTTGGGGGCCGCACTGCTACGCGTGCTCGGAACATGCCAGGTGGTCTTGTTGTATGTTACTCCGGGCGCGTTTAGCCGTGTCCAGTCACTTAACGACCGGACTCGAGAATTGCCTTAAGAGGCTGCACTGTACTTCTACCGCGAGAGCCGCTGTATGTTCCTCCGTTCGGAGAGAGCGTTCAGTGTTTTCGTTGACCGTGATGACCCCTCGAGGGCCTGTCATCTTGAGCTTAAGGTATGCGTAGTGCGGCACCATGTTGAACTTTGTGAACGCGGTACGTCCAAGCAGAGTATGATAGCCGTTGCGGAACGGAACTATGTCAAAGATTAACTCCACACTTCGGAAGTTATCCGGGGATCCGAAGACCACTTCTAGTGTAACTGAGCCTGTACAATTGGCTTCTACACCTGGTATGACGCCTTTAAATATCGTCTTGGTAGGTTTAATCCCTGAGGGGTCTATGCCCATTTTGCGCACTATGTCCTGATAAAGTACGTTCAGGCTGCTGCCGCCATCCATCAGGACTCTGGTGAGGTGAAATCCATCGACGATTGGGTCTAGAACCAATGCGGCGAATCCGCCATGGCGGATGTTGGTGGGGTGGTCCCTTCGGTCAAAAGTGATCGGGCAGGAAGACCATGGATTGAACTTCGGGGCAATTGGCTCCATCGCGTATACATCCCGGAGTGCACGCTTCCACTCCCTTTTGGGTATGTGTGTTGCGTATATCATGTTCACCGTCCGCACCTGTCGGGGGAAACCCTTTTGTCCTCTATTGTTCGGCGGTCGGGTCTCTTCCTCGTCATCGCTAGGCAGCCCCTTGTCATTGTTTTCGGCAATTAACTTGCCTGCCTGCTTGAATACCCAACAGTCCCTGTTGGTGTGATTAGCTGGCTTTTCGGGGGTGCCATGTATCTGGCACAAGCGGTCGAGTATTCGGTCCAAATTGGACGGACCCGGAGTAGTTCTTTTGAATGTCTTTTTCCGCTGAATGCCGTATCCTCACTATTGTCGCCGTTAATGCGGTGTTTGTTTTTGTTACAACGCGACCTGCCATTACGGTCCTTGATATTCGGACTGCCAGAACTTTTGCTGAGGTTGTTGCTGCGTGCTAGCCAGTTGTCCTCACCCGCCCAGAAGCGGGTCATGAGTGATGTGAGGGCTGCCATGGATTTCGGCTTTTCCTGTCCCAGGTGCCGGGCAAGCCACTCGTCGTGGATATTGTGCTTGAAGGCTGCAAGGGCCTCCGCATCCGGTCAGTCGACGATTTGGTTTTTCTTGGTTAAGAACCGTGTCCAGAATTGTCTGGCCGATTCGTCTGGCTGCTGAATTATGTGGCTTAGGTCATCATCGTTTGGTGGTCGCACATACGTGCCTTGGAAGTTATCGAGGAATGCGGCTTCCAGGTCTTCCCAACTCCCAATTGACTCTGCTGGCAAGCTGTTAAGCCAATGCCGGGCTGGTCCTTTAAGCTTGAGGGGGAGATATTTGATGGCGTGAAGATTGTCACCGCGGGCCATGTGGATGTGAAGGAGATAGTCTTCGATCCAAACCGCGGGGTCTGTTGTACCATCGTAAGATTCAATATTCACGGGTTTAAACCCTTCGGGGATTTGATGATCCATTACTTCGTCTGTGAAGCATAGTGGGTGTGCGGCGCATCTGTACTTGGCGATATCACGACGGAGCTCAAAAGGGCTTTGTCTATTTTGTTCGGCTCGGCCGGACTTACTGTGTCCGGCGCGACAGTTGTCGTCATGTATCATGGGGCGCCCACGCCATCCGTAGATCGATCTTGATTGTCTTGCCCTATCCTCCAATATATCTCGCAAGTCCGGAGCGTTCCCCTGTGGCCTTGCGCTTTTCGAGTGATGCCGGGGTACGGGTTTAGTGAAGGGCCTAGAGGCCTCTCTGTCGCGACCACGGGGTGGTCGGTCAGCCGTATTGTCTCTTGGTGATGCGGGTTCATACGCCTCCTCCTCTAATCGGGGGAGAAGCTTGCGTTTAGGGTAGCTTTTGGAGGGGCGTTCGAGCTCATGCTCTTCGGCCGCGAGGACTTCAGTCCATCTGTCGGCTAGCAGATCTTGATCAGCTCTAAGCTGTTGCTGCTTTTTCTTGAGGCTGTTCGCCGTGGCCATAAGCCTGCGTTTAAAACGCTCTTGTTCGACGGGATCCTCAAGCACAACGAATTCATCGTCGTCGAGGCTTGCCTCGTCTCCGGAGGGAGGCATATAATCTTCTACCTCTTCTTCTGCCGCTCTCTCATGAGGGCTGGCCTCTCCGTCCTCCTGCGCTGGATCTTGCTGGAGTGGGTTGTCTTCGGCACTGTCCGGTGTATTATTATCTCCGGTGCCGAAATCTTCATTCTTGTTGTGACGGGATTTAGAGCGGCGCCGCTGACGCCGGCACTTGGGCTATTTCTTGGAGGGGTCATCCTCCGTTGTTCCTTCGCCATTCCCATCCTTTGGGATATCCACCATGTATATGTCATATGATGAGGTGGCTTTCCAGTGCCCGGTGGGCGCTGGTTCTTGGTCGTCTCCGGCATCGTCGTCCATACCGTCGATGTCTTCGGAGTCGTAGTCTAGCATGTCGGTTAGATCGTCGACAGTGGCTACCAAGTGGGTGGTGGGTGGGCTTTGAATTTCTTCGTCGTCGGCATCCCAACCGTCTTGACCGCAGTCCGGCCAGGGCTCTCCTGATAATGAGAGATACTTTAGCAAACTCAAGATGTCGCCAAAAGGTGAGTGTTGGAAGATGTCCGCTGCGGTGAACTCCATGACCGGCGCCTAATCAGATTCGATCGGAGGGGGCGCGGGAGGTTCGGAGTCCGGCAAGGAGTCCGGCTCCTCGGAGTCACGAGCTTCATGAGGGACAAGGTCAGTGTTCGGCTCTATCGCCGTACAGGTTGCAGCCCCCGAGGCGGTGTCTAGCCATCCGTCCTCGACCTGCGTAGCCGGCTCCGAATTGAAGATCGGAGCGGGCTCGAGTGCGGCCTCCAGGGTACTGTCCGGCTACAGAGCAAAATCATGCTTGCCGTGACAGTGTGGCATGCTCGGCTGTGGCTCGAATGCATCGAGGATCAAGTCCCCGCGGATGTCAGCCATGAAGTTCAAACTTCCAAATCTTACCTGACGGCCAGGGGCGTAACTTTCGATCTGCTCTAGATGGCCAAGCGAATTGGCCCGCAGTGCAAAGCCGCTGAATACGAAGATCTGTCTGGGGAGGAAGGTCTCACCCTGGACTGCGTCGTTGATGATGATCGAAGAAGCCATCGAGCCTATTGGTGACGACATAGAGGAACTCTCAATGAAAGCACCAATGTCGGTGTCAAAACCGGAGGATCTCGGGTAGGGGGTCCCGAACTGTGCGTCTAGGCGGATAGTAACAGGAGACAAGGGACACGATGTTTTACCCAGGTTCGGGCCCTCTTGATGGAGGTAAACCCTACGTCCTGCTTGATTAATATTGATGATCTGTGTTACAAGAGTAGATCTACCACGAGATAAGGGAGGCTAAACCCTAGAAGCTAGCCTATGGTATGATTGTTGTTCGTCCTACGGACTAAAGCCATCCGGTTTATATAGACACCGGAGAGGGCTAGGGTTACACAGAGTCAGTTACAATGGTAGGAGATCTACATATCTGTATCGCCAAGCTTGCCTTCCACGCCAAGGAAAGTCCCATCCGGACACGGGACGAAGTCTTCAATCTTGTACCTTCATAGTCTTGGAGTCCGACCGATGATGATAGTTCGGCTATCCGGACAACCCCTGTGCAGGACTGCCTCAACGAGCCCCCACGGGGTGTTTTCTCGATTACTTGCAGGGAACAAAAGATGTGAATCCTAAGGAGCCTAACTACACATGCCTTCATGGCTGACGCCATCATCAACAGTGGGCCACGCGAGGCTGGTGCCAACCCCATCCAGATCAGCTGCGCCGGCGGCCTGATGCAGCCGCCTTGCTCGGGGCTCAATGCGAGCTCGGGGGCACGTAGCTGTTTTCGCTCGTCTCCGGAGTCGCGAAGAGCTCGGGAGAGTCGCTGGACTCCCAAGCATCGCCGATGATGCCAAAGGAACCGTTGGGGAAGCGGGTGGCAGGCCTAGCCCTTGCCACGTCGATGTCCTGGCTGCCTTTTCTGGGGCAGCACTCCAGCCGGCGGCCTTCTGCTTCAAAGACCTTGAAGAGCATCAAGGAGGCACCGTCGCATTCAAAATGATTCACGAGGGCACCCCCTATTGGGAAGACCCGGGCGACCTCGCCCCAGCCTCAGGTCATGAAGACCTTGCACGGAGCGACGACTTCAACCACCACTCCGGTCGCCGGAGCACCGCAGTCGACATGCTGCAGCCAAAGCTTGAGAGGCCCCCTTGCAGCATCTTGAAGTCGAAGAATGGAGGGAAGCGGATCCAGGTGCTTGGAGGCATCGCGGCATGGAGCACGAGCTCACGAGAGGAGTCCACGGTGTGGACTCCAGGAGCGGCGGCGCGCACCGCCATTGCTCGTCGGCCTCGCTGGTGGCGCGGGCAATGTCGCTCGTCATCTCCTTCTCTAGGGCCCTTGGCCCGGGCGTACAGGGTTAGCGGGAACCCAGGAGGTGGCCACTCGCACCAAGGCCTCATCATCTCCGGCCTTGCAACCTCGTCGTGCCGGCGTGGTACCGGCCGTTTCTTCGGCGAGAGCAGGTCAGGCCCCTCCTGGGGGGCCTTTCCTTTCTCTTTGGCTGAGAACCGACGAATCGATGCCATCGGCTTTGAGAATGGAGGTGGAGCAAGGGAGAAGAAGCAGGCGGAGCAAGGAGAGATGAACAACGGGGGCTTTGCTCGGCCTCAACAATCACAGGTAATGATGACACTTTTTGAATGCAGCAGGGACTCGTCAGTTCGGGCAGATGCCGAGGTAGCATGGGGAAGCGAAGATGCCCACGTCCACTCAACCGCCACGCGGCGACCAAGGCCGCAGGCTATTGGGGCCTGCGGCGCTCCGCACATGCCCTTTGGCTTTGCCGCTAAGACAAGTCTGAGCACGCCATGGGCCCGGGGGCTACTGTCGGCGTACTGGGAACGGGGGTCCCCAGACTTGCCTGCCTGCGGTCTGTAGCATGGCTCACTAGTGGCCCAATATAGCCCGTCTTCATCGACTGAAGTTCAAGACCCTCGCGAGGGGCCAAGCCTCACGGGGAGAACGACACAAGTCCTCCTCCGGGGTGGCCTCACCAGACAGGCTCGCGAGGATGCGGAGAGATCGTGGCGAGGGGTACCTCGCGAGGTGCTCATGACGCAAGCCATGACGATCAAGACCAGGCGGGCGCCAGCCTGCACGGTGTCCTTGTTTCCTCTTTGGTTCGGAGTACCGAGGCATCAGGCAAAGGTTTCCATATTGGTGCAACAAGACCGAGACTAGAAGAGCGCCAGGACGGAGGTCACCGTGGAGCCCAAGATGGCGTCATGACCAGTGCCATTGGCAGTCAAAGACCAGCTTTAGTCAGGATAGCTTGTATTAGCTGTCCCCTTTCGAAATGGCCATTGTTGGCTCCCTTCCCGCTCAATATTTGCGAAGAGGACCAGGGCCTCTATAAATAGGGCTAGCCATCACAGTAGAAGGCAATCGGATCCGAACCTAGCTGATCCACACACCACCACCACAAGAACACTTCTCCTCGCGAGGCTGTTCTTCCTCTGTTCTGTTCATCATCAGCCCAAGATACAATCCACCACACCACACGCTGGATTAGGGTATTACACCACAACTGTGGCCTGAACCAGTATAAACCTCATGTCTCTTGTGTTGTTCATCGTGCTAGCTTATAATCACGGCGAGGTGTTGGGCTTGTTTTGGTTGGAGATGATCTTCGTGTGCACACCAGAGTTTGAACCTTAAGGGTTTTGCCGAAACCCGATATCTGACACCAACAATTTCAGTACTTGCAGAGAATACCTTACTGAAAACTGCTTGTCACTTCCTTCTGCTCCTCATTGGGTTCGACACTCTTACTTAGTGAAAGGACTACGATAGATCCCCTATACTTGTGGGTCATCAAGACTCTTTTCTGTCACCGTTACCGGGGAGTTAAGCGCCTCTGGTGAGTGGAACTTGGTAAGGAAACATTTATATAGTGTGCTGAAATTTACTGTCACTTGTTACTATGGAAACTAATCCTTTGACGGGCTTGTTCGGGGTATCTTCACCCCGACTAGTAGAGTAAAGAGTTGCTCCTCAACCTACTGAACCTACTGAAAATGTTTACTTTGAAATTCCTTCGGGTATGGTAGAGAAACTGGTAGATAATCCCGATTTACACCTTATCTATGTGGATGAAGTTTGTGGATTATTTAAGCTTGCAGGTATGCCCGATGATGGTGTTAAGAATAAGGTCTTCCCTTTATCTTATAAGGGAGATGCATTGACATGGTATAGGCTATGTGATGATATGGGATCTTGGCACTATAAACGATTGAAATTGGAATTTCACCAGAAGATTTATGCTATGCATCTTGTTCATCGTGATCGTAATTATATATATAATCTTTGGCCTTGCGAAGGAGAAAGCATCGCTCAAGCTTGGGGGAGGCTTAAGTAAATGTTATATTTATGCCCCAATCATGAGCTCTCAAGAGAAATGATTATTCAAAAAATTTATGCTCGGCTTTCTCTCAATGATCGCACCATGATCGATACTTCTTGCGCTGGCTCTTATATGATGAATACTATTGAATTCAAGTGGGATTTATTGGAAAGAATAAAAAGCAACTCTATAGATTGGGATTCCGACGATGGTAAGGACTCAGGTATGACACCTAAGTTTGATTGTGTTAAGTCTTTTATGGATACCGATGCTTTTCGTGGATTTAGCACTAAATATGGACTTGACTCTGAGGTAGTAGCTTCTTTCCGTGAATCATTTGCTACTCATGTTGATCTCCCTAAGGAGAAGTGGTTTAAATATAATCGTCGCACTGAAGTAAAAGTAGTTGCACGTGTTACATTTGAAGAAAAGATTTTCACTTATAGTGATGCTATTGTTCCTACTACTTAGGTTGAGAAACTACCTTTCCCTGTTAGGACAAAGGATCATGCTAAATTTTCAACTGTGGTTCGTAAAAGTAATACTAGAACACCTACACCACCTGAGCAAATTAAAGTTGAACCTAGTATTGCTATGGTTAAAGATCTCTTGGCCGATAATATTGATGGGCATATTATTTATTTTTGTGATGAAGCTGCTAATATTGCTAGACCCGATGCTAAGGTACATCGACCTATAGTAGGCATGCCTGTTATTTCTGTTAAAATAGGAGATCATTGTTATCATGGCTTATGTGATATGGGTTCTAGTGCTAGTGCAATACCCTTTTCCTTATATGAAGAAATCATGCATGATATTGCACCTGCTGAGTTAGAAGATATTGATGTTACAATTAAGCTTGCCAATACAGATACTATTTCACCATTTGGGATTGTTAGAGATGTTGAAGTCTTGTGTGTGAAAGTTAAATAAGCTGCTGATTTTCTTGTTCTTGGTTCCCCACAAGATAGCTTTTGTCCCATTATATTTGGTAGACCCTTCTTGAATACTGTTAATGCTAAGATAGATTGTGAAAAGGATGTTGTTACAATTGTCTTGGCGGATATGAAGCATGAGTTTAATTTTGCTAAATTCCGTAGACAACCCGATGATAAAAAATTGCCTAGTAAGGATGAAATAATTGGTCTAGCTTCTATTGTCGTGCCTCCTGCTGATCTGTTAGAACAATATTTGCTAGACCACGAAAATGATATGTTCATGAATGAAAGAAGGGAAATAGATGAAGTTTTCTTTAAACAGGGTCCTATTCTGAAGCACAACTTACCTGTTGAAATCCTAGGGGATCCCCCTCCACCCAAGGGAGATCCCATGTTTGAGCTTAAATTGTTACCTAATACTCTTAAATATGTGTATCTTGATGAAAAGAAGATATATCCTGTTATTATTAGTGCTAACCTTTCAGAGCAGGAAGAGGAAAGATTATTGAAAACTCTGAAGAAACACCGTGCTGCTATTGGATATAATCTTGATGATCTTAAGGGCATTAGTCCCGCTTTATGCCAACATAAAATAAATTTGGAAGAAGATGCCAAACCAGTTAGAGATCATCAACAACGGTTAAATTCTAAGATGAAAGAAGTGGTAAGAAAGGAAATACTAAAGCTCCTCGAGGCATGTATAATTTATCCCGTTGCTGATGGTCGGTGGGTAAGTCCTGTCCATTGTGTCGCTAAGAAGGGAGGTATTACTGTCGTTCCTAATGATAAAGATGAATTCATCACGCAAAGAATTATTACAGGTTATAGGATGGTAATTGATTTTCATAAATTAAATAAAGCTACTAAGAAAGATCATTACCCTTTACCTTTTATTGATCAAATGCTAGAAAGACTATCCGAACATACAAATTTCTGCTTTCTAGATGGTTATTCTAGTTTCTCTCAAATACATGTGTCAGCGGACGATCAAGCAAAGACTACTTTTACTTGCCCTTTCGATACTTCTGCTTATAGACATATGCCTTTTGGTTTGTGTAATGCACCTGCTACCTTTCAAAGATGCATGATGGATATATTCTCTGACTTTCGCGAAAAGATTTGTGAGGTATTCATGGATGATCTCTCCGTTTATGGATCCTCCTTTGATGATTGCTTGAGCAACCTAGATCGAGTTTGCCAGAGATGCGAAGACACTAGTCTTGTTTTGAATTGGTAGAAGTGCCACTTTATAGTTAATGAAGGCATTCTCTTGGGGCATAAAATTTCTGAGAAAGGTATTGAAGTTGATAAAGCTAAGGTTGATGCTATTGAGAAGATGTCGTGTCCCAAGGACATTAAAGGTATAAGAAGTTTCCTTGGTCATGCTAGTTTTTGTAGGAGGTTCATTAAGGACTTTTCTAAAATCACTAGGCCTCTGACTAATTTATTGCAAAAAGATATTCCATTTATCTTTGTTAATGATTGTGTAGAAACATTTGAAATACTTAAGAAAGCTTTGATCACTGCACCAATTGTTCAGCCACCTAATTGGAATTTACCCTTTGAAATTATGTGTGATGCTAGTGATTATGGTGTAGGTGCTGTTCTAGGGCAAAGAGTCGATAATAAATAAAATGTTATTCAATATGCTAGTAAAACTCTAGACACTGCCCAGAGAAATTATGCTACTACTGAAAAAGAATTCTTAGCTGTTGTATTTGCTTGTGATAAGTTCAGACCTTATATTGTTGATTCTAAAGTAACTATTCACACTGATCATGCTGCTATTAAATATCTCATCGAAAAGAAAGATGCTAAACCTAGACTTATTAGATGGGTCCTCTTGCTCCAAGAATTTGATTTCCATAAACCTAGACTTAGTAGACATCAAGAAATTCCTATGAATTATTCTCTTGTTATTGAACCATTTGATGTTTGGGGCTTTGATTATAAGGGACCGTTTCCTGCCTCTAATGGATATACACACCTTTTGGTTGCTGTTGATTACGTTACTAAGTGGGTAGAAGCTATTCCAACTAGTAGTGCTGATCATAACACCTCTATTAAGATGCTTAAAGAAGTTATTTTTCCGAGGTTCGGAGTCCCTAGATACTTAATGACTGATGGTGTTTCACATTTTATTCATGGTGCCTTCCGTAAAATTCTTGCTAAGTATGACGTTAATCATAGAATTCCATCTCCATATCACCCATAGTCTAGTGGTCAAGTAGAGTTGAGTAATAGAGAGCTCAAATTAATTTTGCAAAAGACTGTCAATAGATCTAGAAAGAATTGGTCCAAGAAACTTGATGATTCATTATGGGCTTATAGAACTGCATATAAGAATCCTAAGGGTATGTATCCATATAAAATGGTTTATGGAAAATCTTGTCACTTACCTCTCGAACTTGAACATAAGGCATATTGGGCCATTAAAAAGCTCAATTATGATTTCAAACTTGCCGCTGGGAAGAGGTTATTTGATATTAGCTCACTTGATGAATGGAGAACCCAAGCATATGAGAATGCCAAGTTGTTTAAAGAAAAAGTTAAAAGATGGATGACAAAAGGATACAAAAACATGAGTTTAACGTAGGTGATTATGTTTTTCTTTTCAACTCTCATTTAAGATTTTTTGCAGGAAAACTGCTCTCTAAATGGGAAGGTCCTTACTTTATCGAGGAGGTCTATCGTTCTGGTGCCATAAAAATCAACAACTTCGAAGGCAAAAATCCGAAGGTGGTGAACGGTCAAAGAATCAAACATTATATCTCAGGTAATCCTATAAATTTTGAAACTAATATTATTGAAACTATGACCCCGGAGGAATACATAAGAGACACTTTCAATAACGTTTTAGACTCCGAAAATGAATAGGTATGTGGTACGGTAAGTAAACCGACTACAAAACAGTTCTAATAGCAATTTTTCTCCATTTATGAGTATTTAAGAAAATAGGAAAATAAGAAGTAGTCTAGGAAGGACAGGAGGCGTCCACGAGGGTGGAGGGCGCGACTCCTACCTCATAGGCACCTCGTGTGCTCTCCGGACTCTCTTTTCTTGCATGATACTTCTTTTGGTCGGTAAAAATTCATTATATAATCTCCTGAAGGTTTTGACCACCATATCACGCAAAAAATCTTCTATCTTTGTTTCTAGTTGTTTTTCTGATAGATCTAGAACACCATGACGTCTTCAAATGCTCCCAAGGACAAGTTTTTCGAGAGGTTCATCAACCCCTATCTCGCAGATGTGCTGCATCACCCTCAAACCATTGAGATGCCTGAGGGGGTGTTGCACATCCACGATGTTGAAGGACCAAGGAGTACCGGAAGCGTGGAGACAAATCTCGAAGCGATGGAACAACAAGTTTTCAAGTGCCAAGGGATGGTGGAGCATGGACTTAACGCGAACCAGATGATGATCGTGGAATTGACCAACAACCATAAGCTGGACGCCAAGAATATGAGGGAGACCATCTTCAAGCTTCATGAGAAAATCGAGCACCTCCAAGCACAGATCTATGACCTGCAAAACTAAAACTATGAGTATGAATATAGATTCAAGAGGATGAGTTTGGCTGCAGATTTGAGGAACCCGGAGACTCGAGCATCCTTCTATGATGGTGAGCCTATGCCTTGGAAGACGGACGACAGGCCTACATCATCAATAACTCCTTCTTCACCATCTCCGAGGACATATCCATATGGGTACGGGCACTCCCCTTTGCAACTGCCAAGCTTGGGGGAGGTGCCCCTGTATCGTATCACCATCACACTCGTATTTACCGTTTTACTTAGTTCGATACTTTATGTAATATCTTGATCTAGTAGAATAAAGTTTTGGTATAAATTAGTTTTGAGTTTTGCTTTGCGATCCGTCTATGTAATCCAGTCCGTGAGCTATATATAATAAAGATTGGTGTTGAGTCAAGGGCTTTGCTGTCTTGCTATGATCTTGAGAAAATAGAAAGAATAAAAAGAAATAAAAGAGTTCATATTGATCTTATGGATAGTAATGACTTCAGATATAGAGAGTATGAGGCCTAAAAGTTGTTGAGAGTTGACAAACATAGTTTTGGTCATCGTTGCAATTAATAGGAAAAAAAGAAAGAAAGGTTCTCACATACAAATATACTATCTTGGACATCTTTTATAATTGTGAGCACTCATTAAAGTATGACATGCTAAAGAGTTGATATTGGACAAGGAAAACAACGTAATGGGTTATGTTTTCTCACATCTCAGCTAAAGTATATTGTCATGGATCATTCAAACATGTTGCGCTTGCCTTTCCCCCTCATGCTAGCCAAATTCCTTGCACCAAGTAGAAATACTACTTGTGCTTCCAAATATCCTTAAACCCGGTTTTGCCATGAGAATCCACCATACCTACCTATGGATTGAGTAAGATCCTTCAAGTAAGTTGTCATGTTGCATGCAATAAAAATTGCTCTCTAAATATGTATGACTTATTAGTGTGGAGAAAATAAGCTTTATATGATCATGTGATATGGAAGTAATAAAATCGACGGACTGTATAATAAAGGTCCATATGACAAGTGACAATATAAAGTGACGTTCTTTTGCATTAAGATTTTGTGCATCCAACCAAAAAGCACATGACAATCTCCGCTTCCCTCTATGAAGGGCCTATCTTTTACTTTATGTCTTTTACATTATGCAAGACTCAAGGTGATCATCACCTTTCCTTTTTATACTTTATCCTTTGGCAAGCACCTAGTGTTGGAAATATCCTCATATATATATATATATCTAATTGGATGTAAGTTAGCATGAACTATTACTATTGACATTACCCTTGAGGTAAAACATTGGGAGACAACACTATATGCCCCTATCTTTCTCTGTGTCCGATTAAAACTCCAGAACTGTCGTGGATTTGTCACGGCAGGTGTCCTAGCGAAAGGACTTAGTCGTGGAGCCATCGCTACGAGTTTACTTGAAGGGGTTAAAGCGGACACAAAGACACGAGGGTTTTATACTAGTTCGGCCCCTTCAATGAAGGTAATAGCCTACATCTAGTTGTGGTGAAATTGATATGGTCTCGATGGCTAGGGAGCAAACAAGCTTCGCCTAGGCTCGAGTTGTAATTGTCTATCTTGAACCGCCACCGGGTCGCCCCCTTATATACACGGGTGGCGCCCGTCGGTCCATAGAGTCCTAACCGGTTCATACTCATACTCCGGTTGCTATCTTTCTATTCCTTACTTACAACACAAGCCATACATGCGGCCGGTTTACGGCTATATGTTCTAACCGTCTATAGGCCTTGGGCCTTCACCTGCTTATACCACTATGAAGTTAACCCGGCCCAAGTAAGCCGGTTTATACCTAGTGGTAATATCCCCAACATTAGGCCCCAGATTGATTTGAACTGGTTCATGTCAATCCTTCACACCATCTTGCGTCTTGGATGTCTTCTGTTAATTGGCAAATCTCCATGTCGTCATTATTTTTAGTTGCTGTAAACCGGCATGACGTCATCAGTTTTGGCTACTATAAACCGGCATGACATCATTATGAAATTCATAATGCCCTCTTAATGACAGCTCCTGGATTCACGCGTTTGACCTAGCTCAGTTGCCTTATAAATAAGACCGAAGGGTCATTTCCTTTCTCTTCCCCTTCGTCCCTTCTTCTTTTTCTTCCTCACGTCGTCGGCTTTGGAGCTCCGCCACCACCGTCGACCTCTGCCTCATCTCAGGCCGCTGTATCAACCTGTACGTACCAGAGTGTTGCGGCGTCTTTCCGCATCCTCTCCGTTCCCGGTAAGTTCTCTCTCCTTCTTAACCTAGATCTGTTCTTAGGATTCCATGTTCTTGCTATGTTCATTGCGCGTTCATAGCTGCTCTCTGATCTTGAATGCATCTGTGAACTCTTGCTGTGCTTAGTAGCGATCCCTTTAGCATCCGCTTGCCATTTCTCATCCAAGCTCATAGATCTCCCACATCTATCCGCTCAATGGTTCACTTCTGTTTCCGTCTTAATCTTAAAAATATTTCTTGTTTTTATGAGCTTGCTGTAGATCCGCGGCTGTAACATAATTTTGTGAAACTTGTTTCTGCATAACTAGTTATCCATAGTTTCGATTGCTTCCGATGCTTAGGCTAGGCGGTTTAACTTCACCATAGAGAAAAAATTGCTAGACCGGTATATATGTCATTAGTCCCCTGGTTGAACCGCCAGAATCCATCTGATGCTGCATTGTAGAAGACCGGTTTATGGGTACTGCCTCCGGTTTACCGTAATTAGATCAACACCGTTTTATCCGGCATGTTCTTGAACCGGATCACTTATTTCTTGTAGATCTCGTCATGGCCAAACAAGTGTACGAGTGCAACTGGGTTCCCTCCCGTGTCACAGAATCACAGCTGAACGATCTAGTCCTGATTGGCGCTTTGGATAGCAAAGACACGATTCATTGGAGGGTTCCTGGAGATGAATGTCCTCCTACGCCCCAGGAAGGAGAGGTCGTGGTCTTCACAGATCATATGGCCCGGGGCTTCAAACCGCCCGGCTCCAAATTTTATCGGGATGTGTTAGCCAACTTTCAACTCCGTCCACAGGATATCGGCCCCAACTCCGTCACCAATCTATGTCATTTTCAAGTACTTTCTGAGGCATATCTTCAAGAGGAGCCTTCAGTCGAGTTATTTAGGATCTCTTTCATCTGAACCGTCGTACTGAATTCACTGACGGCCCTAATACCGAACTGGGCGGTATGGCCATTCAGAAGAGGAAAGAAATCACCTACCCTCACGTCAAACTCCATACGCACCCCAAAGAATGGAACGTAACTTGGTTTTATTGCAAGGATACATCTCCTGCCAATGAAAATCCCTTGCCTGGCTTCCGTCCGGAACGGCTCAGCAACACTCACCCTTTTCCACAAAGGCTAAGCGCCAAGGAGAGAATTAAATATGCTCCTCAACTGTCCAAGCTCCGGGCCTTCATGGCCAATGGTTTAACAGGAATAGACCTTGCACGCTGCTGGATATCATGGAGCATTTTGCCTCTAAGCCGGCGCCCAAATTTGATGTGTGAGTATACTGATAGTGTCGATGACCCACTCCGACACACTAAAATCCAACTTCCTGAGGACGAAGTCACAGAATCTGTGAAAAAGATGCTGAATGAACCGGAGCACCTCTGTGCTCAAACCGGTCTGCTTCCTTACTGCACCACCAACAAACCGCCAGCGGTAATATTTTAATTGCTCTATTGTTGAACCGGTTTACTATTTTATACGTTCAACGTTTAATTGCTGCTGATCCAGGGTGATAATCCGTTTTGGAGTAAGAAACTTCCTCAAGACAAAACGGAGAAGGCAGGACGGCCAACCCGGCCCAAGACCAAGGTTATCAAGAAACCAGCTCATAAGAGAAAAACCACCGCTTCATCTGACCCAGCCATTGACGATGATGTGGGTAATCCGGATCTTGAGGTAGAACTTGATTCACTTGGCTTGCTTTTTACACGCCTTATTGATGATAATGCTTGCCAGGATGACGCTGAAGCCAGCAACGCGGGTTTCGTTGAGGTAACCATTCTCTCTTCTGATTCAGAAATCCTGCCTTTGCCAAAATTTCGCCGGGCAAACCGGAAAATTAAATTTTCTCATCCTCTTGCTTATCTGGATTCCCAATTTCTTATGAAGACCCAGCAACACGAAGCTCGCCGCACAACCCGGCACAGTGGCCAGGTAGTTACCTCTGCCGGTTTACCAAACAGTCCGGTTCGAAAACGCCGCTCCGAGGTCTCCGACCTTTTTATTGATTTAAATCGTAAAGCGGGTTTCTTCCGTCAACCTCTTAATCCATCCGACTCCGATTATCAGGTCACTTCTCATTCATCATCTGGTGAATCGTCGGCCACCCAGCTACCACCTTTGAAAACAGTTGCTGGGTAAGTTAAACCGAACATATGCTTCCAGTATACTGCGCAATGGTTTACACTTTTCCTTAATTTTTATTTTTCTTTCAGGGCTAAACCGAAGCCAAGCAAGAAGGCCCGCCTGGATAGAGCGGCTGAAGAAAATGTGGCCCCAGAACATGACCAAGTGCCGGATCGTGAAATGTTTACTTCTGAAGATATCCCCAATGATCCTCCTCTGCAAGACGACGTTATCCCTGAAGAAGGTCTTATTAATACTCCAGCGTCTGCTGATCCGCCTGCCAGCTCTGTCCAGATTGAAAAATCCCACACTCCTGCTGACAAAACGGCCGCACCAAACCAAACCGGCGAGTCAAAAGATGATGATGTTGTGATTACCGGTGTTGGCCGTTCTGAACCCGGGAATCCTGCCACCCTTACCAGGCATACCATCAAAGAGGATTCTTCCCCTTTGAACAAAGGAAAATGGGATGTTGAATTAGAAACATACGCCGCTCTGAATGCTCAAGATCTTCACTCTGGCTATTTAAACCGGCTTTACACTAGCCGTGACTGTGAAGCTGGTCTGGTCAAAATGATGAGGGATAAATTTGAGGTAAATTCCATCTTTCTTTTCTGCCATTGCATTCATCCCAGTAGCCCCCAAGGGCCGGTTTGTGACTTTGGTCAAACCGGGACTTGATCCTGAATATATATATATATATATATATATATATATATATATATATATATATATATATATATATATTTTGAAATCCGTCGGCATAACCCTCGAGGGCCGGTTTAGCATAAGCAAACCGGGGCTAAAAAATAAAAGCTGTCCTTAGAACATGACTTGATCAAATAGCCCCCCCAAGTGCCAAGTTGAATACTTGTATTGAGCTTGGGACTTTGTAATCGAGCAATATACAAAAAATTGAAGGTACATTAGCCCCCAAGTATCAGGCATATAACTTTGTTATGTGGTTGATACTTCAATTTCTTGGCTCGCCTGTGCAAAGCTTTAAAATGCCATCTGTATGCAGGCTGAGATTAAAATCAAGGAGGACCGGATTGCCGATTTGCAGGAGGCCCTGAAGACCCAGCAAGCTGAAACAGATAAGGCCAAGCAAGAATTAACCAGCGCTTTGAGCACTGCTGAACGGCTGAAAGAAAATTTCAAGAAAGAGCGGGCTGACTGGGCCACTGAGAAGGCCGGTTTAACCAAAAGAGCAGAAAATGCTGAAGCGGCCCTTAAACCGGTGGTGGATGAACTGACGGCCGTACAGCGGCAAATACACTCCATGACTGCTGCAATCTTTGGTAAGCTCCTTGTAACTTCTGTGATGAATTTGAATCTGCTGTATCCTAAGTCCGGTTTGAGACCATTCCAATCTTGTTGTAGGCACACGTATTGGGCACTTAGGAAATGATGTGCGGAAGAAATTGAAAGCTGCCTACACCTTGGTAGAACAATTGTATACCGGAGCCCAATGGATCATCACCACAGCTTCTCACAACAACCCGGCGCCCTCTTTAATCCAGGACACTCTTAGCAAGCTGTCAATGCTTCCAGCCCGGATTGAGGAGCTGAAAAAATCCGCTGCCCGAACCGGAGCCATCAATGCCTTAATTCGGGCAAAGGCATGGGTGCCCGACTTTGATCGTGTGGAAGCAGCTCAAGGCTATCCCAGTCTGAAAGAAGATGGCTCTGAATTCAACGAAGAAGATTTAAGGGCCATAAACCGTGCAGTGCGCCCTCTGGCTTGCCAGCTAGCTGAAGAGGCAGATTTGACGCATTATCAAGCGCAATACAATAATCAAAACAAGCGAGTGCCTGCCCCAACTGTTGAAGCGGAGAATCTGATTCCTCCAATCCGTAAGCACACTTACGCCCCTGATATTGAACCGTCTTCCCTGATCCATGAAGAGGCTGTTTTCCAAGCTTTAATGGGAATCGACTGGACCACTGTTGATTTCCAGCCAATGGGTAGAGACGAGGAAGCTGAAGCGGCGGAGGATGAGGAGCAGGCTTGAACCGGAAGCCGGTTTGAAGAGCTATTTGCGACATCGTTCCACAAAAACAATGATTTTGTCTGGGCACCATGCTGCCTTGTAATAGGATAATTAAAACTTCTGCCTGGAATATGCCTTCGTGCATAAGTACTGAAGCTTTTGCTTGAAAAACTTTAACTCATATTTCCTGCAATCAGAAAAATTTGAACATGTTTGGGTATAAGGCTGGCTTATCCAAGCCTGAAGCGGTGGTTTTTATAAACCATTACCGTCAAAAAGGGAGAAAGTAGCCCCCGTATAAACCGTACTGACTTAATACGAGCCCCCTGGTTACTCCATGATGTTAACAGGGAAAAGGTAAACCGGGCAGAATCCTCCGGATTAGAAGGGGGATCAAAAAATCATTGGCTGAACCGGAAAAAATATACTTGTTGACATAAAGAAATCCAACAAAAGCAAAAAACGAACAAACCATGAAAACAACATGGAAGCAAAAGTAATAATAAAAACCATTTGCAAAAATATGCTATATTGAGCTGTTCAGATGGTATTACCATGGTCGGACAGGATCAAGGCCCCCAATAGGAGTGACAATGATTCAGGTCAGCCAGGTCCCCAAATGACTCGTGGCATATATGCCAGATCAAGAGGCGTGGCAATGGCTCGGGCCCGACCATGCCCCCAAGTGATTTTGTGGCCTTAGGCCGACCAAGAGGCGTGACTGGTTCAGACTTGACCAAGTCCCCAAATGATCTGGTGGCTGTCGCCTATCAAAGGGTGTTCGTTGGTTCGGACACGACCAAGGCCCCCAGTGATATATAAAAACAAATGTCAAGGGGTAAACCGGAGGCCGCTTTAAACAGAACCACTCCGTGTAACCTCGCATGATGAGACAGACAGAGACCCCACTTCAGCTGAGGCTCCGGTTTGATATATCAAAGATAATATATACATTGTCATGATATGTACATAGATAGAGCCAATGGCTCAAGTATAGTAAGGCCGAAGATGAGCTATATTCCACGGTCTGCCGGTCTCCTCCTCTGATGTACGTGAGTCTTGATGCTCTCGAATATCAATCAGATAATACGACCCGTTGTGCAGATTCTTGCTGACTACGAAAGGTCCCTCCCAAGGTGGGGATAACTTGTGCATATCCGTTTGATCTTGGATGAATCGAAGCACCAAATCTCCTTCTTGAAAAGTTCTGGTTCTAACCCGGCGACTGTGATAGCGACGAAGATCTTGCTGGTAAATCGCCGAACGGGCAGCCGCTATATCACGCTCCTCGTCCAATAGGTCCAAAGCATCTTGTCGTGCTGTCTCATTGTCTGCCTCAACATAAGCTGCCACACGAGGCGAATCGTGCCGGATGTCACTAGGGAGAACTGCCTCTGCTCCATAGACCATGAAAAATGGCGTGTATCCTGTGGACCGGTTTGGCGTAGTATTGATACTCCATAATACAGATGGTAGCTCTTCAACCCAACATCCTGGTGTTCTTTGCAATGGGACCAAAAGCCGGGGTTTGATGCCTCGCAAGATTTCCTGATTAGCTCGTTCTGCCTGTCCATTGGACTGGGGGTGTGCCACTGACGACACATTAAGTCGGATGTGCTCACGTTCACAGAACTCCTTCATAGCGCCCTTGGATAAATTGGTACCATTATCAGTAATGATACTGTGTGGAAAACCAAACCGGAAAATCACCTTCTTGATGAACTGTACCGCTGTTGCTGCATCACACTTGCTGACAGGCTCCGCTTCAACCCACTTGGTAAATTTATCAACTGCCACCAAAAGGTGAGTTTTCTTATCCTTGGATCTTTTAAAAGGTCCAACCATGTCTAGCCCCCAAGTTGCAAACGGCCATGTTATTGGGATCATCCTCAATTCCTGAGCCGGCACATGAGCACGCCTTGAAAATTTCTGACATCCATCACACCGTTTAACCAAGTCCTCCGCGTCAGCATGTGCTGTCAACCAGTAGAACCCGTGACGAAACGCCTTTGCAACCAGAGACTTTGAACCGGCGTGGTGCCCACAATCCCCTTCATGGATTTCTCTTAAGATTTCACAGCCTTCCTCAGGAGAAACACAACGTTGAAACGCCCCTGATACACTGCAATGATGTAATTCACCATTGACAATCGTCATAGACTTGGATCGCCGGACTATCTGCCTGGCCAGAATCTCATCCTCTGGCAACTCCCCCCTTGTCATGTACGCAAGATAAGGAACTGTCCAATCCGGAATAACACGCAGGGCTGCCACCAATTGGGACTCCGGATCAGGAATAGCCAAATCCGCTTCACCTGGGAGCTTGACTGACGGATTGTGCAACACATCCAAAAAGACGTTAGGCGGAACCGGTTTACGCTGAGAGCCCAACCGGCTTAAAGCATCCGCCGCTTCATTCTTCCGACGGTCCACATGATCCACTTGATAACCCTTGAAACAACCTGCAATATTATCCACTTCCCGACGATATGCAGCCATGAGCGGGTCTTTAGAATCCCAAGTGCCAGACACCTGTTGAGCCACTAGGTCCGAGTCACCAAAACACTTAACCCGGCTTAAATTCATCTCTTTAGCCATCCGCAGACCATGGAGCAAGGCTTCATACTCAGCTGCATTATTAGTACAAGGGAACATTAAGCGGAGAACATAACAAAACTTATCACCTCGCGGGGAAGTTAATACGACTCCAGCCCCCGAGCCTTCCAATTGCCTGGATCCGTCAAAATGAATAGTCCAATATGTGTGATCCGGCTTCTCCTCTGGTGCTTGTAATTCCGTCCAATCATTGATGAAATCAACAAGTGCTTGAGACTTCACTGCCGTCCGAGGCACGTACTTCAGTCCGTGCGGCCCCAGCTCTATAGCCCACTTGGCAATCCGGCCAGTCGCCTCCCGATTCTGTATAATATCACCCAAGGGAGCTGAACTGACCACTGTGATGGGGTGCCCTTGAAAATACTGCTTCAACTTCCGACTGGCCATAAAAACACCATAGACCAGCTTCTGCCAATGCGGATACCTTTGCTTGGATTCAATCAGCACCTCACTGATATAATAAACCGGCCGCTGAACCGGATATTCCTTGCCTGCCTCTTTGCGCTCCACCACAATAGCCACGCTAACTGCCCGAGCATTAGCCGCTACGTATAATAATAGTGGCTCCTTGTCGACCGGAGCTGCAAGAACAGGCGGATTGGCTAACTGCCGCTTCAGGTCCTCAAATGCCTCATCAGCAGCTGGACTCCAGACGAAATTGTCTGTCTTCCTCAGCATTTGGTACAAAGGGATAGCCTTCTCCCCGAGGCGGCTGATAAACCGGCTCAGCGCAGCGATTCGGCCCGCCAAACGTTGAACATCGTTGATACACTCCGGTTTAGCTAGAGATGTAATAGCCGTAATGTTCTCCGGATTAGCCTCAATTCCTCTGTTAGACACCAAGAAACCCAGTAACTTGCCTGCTGGAACACCAAAAACACACTTGGCCGGATTAAGCATCATCCTGTAAGCTCGCAAGTTGTCAAAGGTCTCCTTCAAATCATCCACCAGTGTCTCCTTCTGCCTTGATTTTACTACAATATCATCCACATATGCGTGCACATTGCGGCCGATCTGCTCATGTAGGCAATTCTGTACACACCGTTGATAGGTGGCTTGGGCACTCTTGAGCCCGAAGGGCATAGATACATAGCAGAAGGCTCCAAAGGGAGTGATGAATGCTGTTTTCTCCTGGTCCTTGACCGCCATCTTGATCTGATGATATCCAGAGTATGCATCCAAAAAACTCAAACGCTCACAACCCGCCGTGGCATCAATGATCTGATCAATACGGGGGAGGGCAAAAGGGTCTGCCGGACAGGCTTTGTTAAGATCTGTGTAATCCACACACATACGCCAAGTGCCGTTTTTCTTAAGAACCAGCACCGGATTAGCAAGCCACTCTGGATGGAACACCTCAATAATAAAACCAGCTGCTAAAAGCCTGGCCACTTCCTCTCCAATGGCTTTGCGTCTTTCTTCGTTAAACCGGCGGAGGAACTGTTTCACCGGTTTATACTTAGGATCCACATTAAGAGTGTGCTCAGCGAGTTCCCTCGGTACACCTGGCATGTCAGACGGCTTCCATGCAAAAATGTCCCGATTCTCACGGATGAACTCGATGAGAGCGCTTTCCTATTTGGGATCCAGGTTGGCACTGATAGTGAACTGCTTGGATGAATCGCCGGGCACGAAGTCAACAAGCTTGGTCTCAGCTGCCGATTTGAACTTAAGATCTGAATCATGCTCTGTAGTTGGCTTCTTTAAAGGGGTCATATCCGCCGGATCGACCTTGTCCTTATAATACTTCAACTCCTCCGTGGCACAGACCGACTCTGCATAAGCCGCATCACCCTCTTCACATTCTAAAGCAATCCTACGGTTCCCGTGAACCGTTATCGTCCCCTTGTAACCCGGCATCTTGAGCTGTAAGTAGATATAACAAGGCCACGCCATGAACTTGGCATAAGCCGGTCGCCCAAACAAGGCGTGATACGGGCTTTGGATCTTCACCACTTCGAAGCTCAATTTTTCTGACCGGGAGTCGTGTTCATCTCCAAAAGCCACATCTAGAGCTATTTTACCAACATGATATGCAGATTTGCCTGGCACAACACCATGGAATACCGTATTCGACGGTCTGAGATCCTTGTTCGTTAGTCCCATGCGCCTGAATGTCTCATAATATAGTATGTTGATACTGCTTCCTCCATCCATGAGTACCTTGGTGAATTTATAACCCCCCACCTGAGGGTCCACCACTAATGCTAACTGGCCCAGATTATCAACCCGGGGCGGGTGATCTTCTCTGCTCCACACGATGGGCTGCTCTGACCAGCGTAAGTAACGCGGTAAGGCCGGTTCAACAGAATTCACTGCTCGCTTGTGGAGTTTTCGGTCGCGCTTATCCAACCCCGTTGTGAAGAAATGGTATTGCCCATTGCTCAACTGCTTTGGCTGGCTCTGATAGCCTGACTGCTGCTGCTGCTGCTGGCTGTTCTGATTATTCTGGTGGTTGTGATGGCCCTGATTACGACCTGAACCGGAAACCCCATCATGATCCGGCCCGCTGAAACCGGATCCTGAACCGCCACCTGATCCGTGATCATACCGGAAAACATTAGAGTTCTTGAACTCCTGCATGATATAGCAATCTTTCCAAAGATGATTAGTCGGTGCCTCCTTCGTCCCGTGCTTTGGGAAAGGCTGATTCAACAAATAGTTCAAACGGCTTGCATTAGGATTGGGAGCCCCATTACGATTTGCTGATTTACCTCTGCGCCGCTGCCCCCTGTCCTGTGCGTTAGTGTTGGCCACAAAGTCCACGCTGCCGTCCGCCTTGCGCTTGCCTCCGTTTCCATGACCCGCTAGTTTGTTCTGCTGCTGTTTGGAGTTGCTATTCTTCTTTCCCTTCCCTGCTTCATCATCATTAAGCTCGGGATCCTTGGTACTGTCCGAATCGGCATACTTCACTAAAGCAGCCATGAGGGTTCCCATGTCATTACAGAACCGCTTCATGCGTCCCAATTTCAATTTTAGAGGCTCAAACCGGCAGTTGCCTTCCAGAGTTAAGACCGCAGAGTCAGCATTAATCCTGTCAGATGAGTGCAAAATTTCCGAAACGCGGCGCACCCAATGGGTCGTTGATTCTCCTTCTTCCTGGACACAAGCCGCCAGGTCTACTATGGACTTGGGCTGCTTACATGTATCCTTGAAATTCTGTATAAACCGGGCCCGCAACTGGGCCCATGAGCTGATAGAATTGGGCGGTAGGCTCTTTAACCAAGTACGAGCCGTGCCCTCAAGCATCATGGTGAAATATTTTGCACATGCGGCCTCATCCACGTCCAGCATTTCCATGGCCATCTCATAACTCTCTATCCATGCTTCAGGGGGTAAATCAGCGGTATAATTCGGCACCTTGCGTGGACCCTTGAAATCTTTGGGCAGGCGCACATTACGTAAAGCAGGGATCAAGCAAGGCACTCCCAGAGCGGATGTGATTCCTGGTCCGGCAAAGGTGGCAGAACGAACCGGTGTAAGTTGGCCCGCATTATCCTGTGCTGCTAACTCGGCCTCCCTTTGCGCCCGGGCCCGGTTCACCGCATCCCGAGCATCGGCAACACCACCTGCCGGGTCATCACCACGGGCCGCTTCACGGCCTTGCGCATTGCTTGATATGGCCGGTTCATCTATGCGCCTGCTATAGCTCCGGCTCGGACGGGGCGTAGAATGAATCCGATCACGGCTGTATGAGTATGCCTCCTGCTGAATCAGCGCGGTCCGGAGAAGCTCCTTAACCCGGCGCGTCTCTATTGCTTGCGGAGAATCCCCTTCGACTGGGATGGCCTCTAACCGTGCTGCGGCCGCAACAAGGTTGTCCATAGGATTCGAATAATGACCCGGGGGCGTCTGGACCGGCGGAGGAACCACAATATTTTGGTGAGGGGGTTCCATCAGGCGAGGTTGGACCGTCGCTCCTGGCCCTGGCGCCTCAATCCGGTTTGTCTCCTGGTACCGCGGTGGATTACTGGGTCCAGCTCCTGGAGTGTGAAAGAGATTTCGGGGGTCAAACCCTAACGGCAGGCGTGATCTATGCTTCCGCTTCAAAACCTCCTGTGATGCATTCTGGTCAAGCATGAGTTTATAGGCCTGCGCGTCCAAAGCGGCCCGCTCTGCAGCCATATGGTCTTTTTCTGCTGCCAGATCCGCTTTCGCTTGCATGATCTGCTCTCTCACCTTCGCGATTTCTGCATTATGTGCCTCTTGATCCGCCGGATCATCCTCTGCCATAAGCGCGGCTAGTGCGTCAAACAGATCAGATAGAACTTGAACCGGCGGGCGCACAAGGCCTCCTGCCCCTGCTGCCGCTGCCGCTGCGGATCCGGAGAGCATTGCTGCGGCAGTTGAAGAATAATTCGCCGCCTGGGTGCCAGCCATGAATATTCCAACCCGGTTGATCTGGCCTGGGGGGTTCGGAATACTGTCGCCATCGGAACAACCCCTAACCTGATCGTCTTGCATCCGGTATAGCGACTCAGTCTCTCCGGTCGAGGACTCGTCGCCGGAATAGACGACGGTCTCGCTACCGTGCTCTGATTCGTCCTCACGCTCTCCTCCGTAGATGACTCCAACGAAGGCACGCTTCATGGCCGGTTTAACCGGGGTAGATCTCGCACGCTGAGCCGTCTCGACGGGGTCGGTGTAGATGTCCGGCTCAGGCCCAGGCTCACCGATCTTGCCGATGAAGACGTGTACGCTGCCAAAGGGGACCCGGTACCCATACTCGATCGAATCGGCCTCGGGACCCCATCCTGCATCATCAATGTAGATCCTGCCCCGATGACTCTTGGTCATCCGGCCCACAACATAGCCTTCGAGTCCCTTGAGCTTGCCCTCCAAGATCGTCAAACCATCGTGCGATAGCCCCACGGTGAGCGCCAACTGTCGTGGATTTGTCACGGCAGGTGTCCTAGCGAAAGGACTTAGTCGTGGAGCCATCGCTACGAGTTTAGTTGAAGGGGTTAAAGCGGACACAAAGACACGAGGGTTTTATACTAGTTCGGCCCCTTCAATGAAGGTAATAGCCTACGTCTAGTTGTGGTGAAATTGATATGGTCTCGATGGCTAGGGAGCAAACAAGCTTCGCCTAGGCTCGAGTTGTAATTGTCTATCTTGAACCGCCACCGGGTCACCCCCTTATATACACGGGTGGCGCCCGTCGGTCCATAGAGTCCTAACCGGTTCATACTCGTACTCCGGTTGCTATCTTTCTATTCCTTACTTACAACACAAGTCATACATGCGGCCGGTTTATGGCTATATGTTCTAACCGTCTACAGGCCTTGGGCCTTCACCTGCTTATACCACTATGAAGCTAACCCGGCCCAAGTAGGCCGGTTTACGCCCAGTGGTAATATCCCCAACAAGAACCATAAGTATGCATGAGTGTTAGCAATTGTGGAATACTAAATTGCAATTGCTTCAATGACTAAGATTATAGTTTGTTAGTTCTCAATGAAGTTTCTGATTCATACTTGACATTGTGAATAGATTGTTACTTGAGCATAAGAAATCATATGACAATATATATATATATATATATATATATATATATATGTTGCTGTTATAAGAATGCTCATGATGCCCTCATGTCCGTATTTTATTTTTATCGACACCTCTATCTCTAAACATGTGGACATATTTTTCGATATGGGCTTCCGCTTGAGGACAAGCGAGGTCTAAGCTTGGGGAAGTTGATACGTCCATTTTGCTTCATGATTTTATATCGATATTTATTGCATTATGGGCTGTTATTACGCGTTATGTCACAATACTTATGTCTATTCTCTTTTATTTTACAAGGTTTAACATGAACAGGGAGAAGAAGCAAATATTGGAGACCTATTCTGCACAGCTCCAAAAGTCCTAAAACTCCACGAAAGTCATTTTTGGAATTAACGATAATTATTGAGAAGAAGAAGTACCAGAGGGGGCCCACACCCTGGTCACGAGGGTGGGGGGCGCGCCCACCCTTATAGGGCGCGTCCCCTGCCTCGTGGGCCCCCCTGGTGGCCCTCCGGTGCCCATCTTCTACTATGTGAAGTCTTTTACCCTAAAAAAATCATAAGCAAGCTTACGGGACGAAACTCCGCCGCCACGAGGCACAACTGTGGCGGGGCCAATCTAGGGCTCCGACAGAGCTGTTCTTCCGGGGAAACTTCCCTCCGGGAGGGGGAAATCGTCACCATCATCATCACCAATGGTCCTCCCATTAGGAGGGGGTCAATATCCATCAACATTTTCACCAGCACCATCTCCTCTCAAACCATAGTTCATCTCTTGTATCCAATCTTCGTATCAGAACCTCATATTGGTACCTGTGGGTTGCTAGTAGTGTTGACTACTCCTTGTAGTTTATGCTGGTTGGTTTATCCGGTGGAAGATTATTTGTTCAGATCCTTAATGAATATTAATACCCCGCCGATTATCAACATGAATATGCTTTGTGAGTAGTTAAGTTTGTTCCTGAGGACATGGGTGAAGTCTTGCTATAGTAGTCATGTGAATTTGGTATTCGTTCGATATTTTGATGAGATGTATGTTGTCTCTCCTCTAGTGGTGTTATGTGAACGTGGACTACATGACACTTCACTATTATTTAGGCCTAGAGGAAGGCATTGGGAAATAATAAGTAGATGATGGGTTGCTGGAGTGACAGAAGCTTAAACCCTAGTCTATAAGTTGCTTCGTAAGGGGCTGATTTTGATCCATACGTTTCATGCTATTGTTAGGTTTACCTTAATACTTCTTTTATAGTTGCGGATGCTTGCAATAGGGCTTAATCATAAGTGGGATGCTTGACCAAGAAAGGACAACACCCAAGCACCGGTCCTCCCACATATCAAATTATCAAAGTAACGAACGGGAATCATATGAGCGTGATGAAAACTAGATTGAAGATAATTCCCATGTGTCCTCGGGAGCGCTTTTCTCTATATAAGAACTTGTCCAGGCTTGTCCTTTTCTAAAAAGGGATTGGGACACCTTGCTGCACCTTATTTACTTTCATTTCTTGTTACCTGTTACAAATTATCTTATCACAAAACTATCTATTACCTACAATTTCAGTGCTTGCAGAGAATACCTTACTGAAACCCGCTTGTCATTTCCTTCTGCTCCTCGTTGGGTTCGACACTCTTACTTATCGAAAGGACTACGATAGATCCCCTATACTTGTCAGTCATCAGTAGCTCTTCCGCCATTAGGGCGTCGAAGAGCGGCCGCACTTGCTCTATGGTGAACACGGCATGAACCGGCTTGGACAGTGGCGCCGGCTCCTGGTCGGAAGCTACGTCCATCGTCTGATTGTTGTCGCTCAGCTCGACGAGCTCGCTAGCGAGCCAGCATGTCCGCTGCTGGACCTACCCGCTGCCAAGCACGAGTCTGGCTGCCCTGGCCCACCTAGGCCGCCTCCCTCGCTCGCACGCGCTTTCCGCCAGAAACGGTCAGCGCCGACCGCCCCGCTTCCCGGTGCAGGTGATTACTCATCCCTCAAACGACACAAGTGTCATCCGCTAGTCGCCCACATTAATGATTCCTGGTTGCCGAGGCGGCTACTCCGGCGCCACACGTCATCCCTCCGTCTCCCACCATTGCTATATAAACTGCTGCCCCGGCCATAGCCGCATTCATCCGCATCCCTTCCCTTTCTCCTGTCCACACCACTACTACCCACCATGGCTTCATGACTCTCCAGCGCTCTTTGGGACGGGCGGATGACGGACCACAAGGAGATGGCAGCCATTGCTACCGACTGGCTTCCCGGCAGGCAGCCGGAGGACGATGACATTCCAATGGAGAACATGGTAGTCGATGATCCGGCGCCATACCCCTCCTCCGCGCCATCCTCGCCGGTGCATTGCACCATGACCATCGGCGAGGCCCGTGCCCAATATATGGACACGGTGAGGCAGAAGTGTGAGGACCAGTTCCGGGAGGTGCAGGCCGACGCCGCCTACAACCACCATCTCCTCCAGGAGCACCTACAGGCGGAGGAGCAAATTGCCGCAGAGCGGGCGGAGCAGGAGGCGCTGCACGACTTGTACCGCTCTGCCCATGAGGGTCGCCTTGAGCACTATCGGTTGCGGGTTGCGGAGGCTGCGGCTGATGACCCACAAGTGTAGGGGATCTACCGTAGTCCTTTCGATAAGTAGGAGTGTCAAAACCAACGAGGAGCAGAAGGAAATGACAAGCAGTTTTCAGTAAGGTATTCTCTGCAAGCACTGAATTGTAGGTAACAGATAGTTTTGTGATAAGATAATTTGTGGGTAACAAGCAATGAAAGTAAATAAGGTGCAGCAAGGTGGCCCAATCCTTTTTGTAGCAAAGTACAAGCCTGTATGAATTCTTATATAGAGAAAAACGCCCCTAGGACACATGGGAATTATCTTCAAGCTAGTTTTCATCACGTTCACATGATTCGCGTTCGTTACTTTGGTAATTTGATACGTTAGTGGACCGGTGCTTGGTTACGGCCCTTTCTTGGACAAGCATCCCACTTATGATTAACCCCTATTGCAGGCATCCACAACTACAAAATAAGTATTAAGGTAAACCTAACTATAGCATGAAACATATGGATCCAAATCAGCCCCTTACGAAGCAACTTATAAACTAGGGTTTAAGGTTCTGTCACTCTAGCAACCCATCATCTACTTATTACTTCCCAATACCGTCCTCTAGGACCAAACAATGGTGAAGTTTCATGTATTCGACGTTCACATAACACCACTAGAGGAGATACAACATACATCTCAACAAAATATCGAACGAATACCAAATTCACATGACTACTAATAGCAAGACTTCACCCATGTCCTCAGGAACAAACTTAACTACTCACAAAGCATATTCATGTTCATTATCAGAGGAGTATTAATATGCATTGAGGATCTGAACATATGATCTTCCACCAAATAAACCAACTAGCATCAACTACAAGGAGTAATCAACACTACTAGCAACCCACAGGTACCAATCTGAGGTTTCGGCACAAAGATTGGATACAAGAGACGAACTAGGGTTTGAGAGGAGATGGTGCTGGTGAACATGTTGATGGATATTGACTCCATCTCGATGAGAGGATCATTGGTGACGACGGTGCTGACGATTTCCCCCTCCTGGAGGGAAGTTTCCCCGGCAGAACAGCTTCGCCAGAGCCCTAAATTGGTTCCGCCAAGGTTCCTCCTCGTGGTGGCGGATATTCATCCCGTAAGCTTGCTTATAAATTTTTCCAGGGTAAAAGACTTCATATAGCAGAAGATGGGCACCAGAGGGCTGCCAGGTGGCCTACGAGGCAGGGCGGCACGCCCTGTAAGGGTGGGCGCGCCCCCGCCCTCGTGTACGGTGGGTGGCCCCCCTTAGGTATTTCTTCCACTGAATAATTATTATTTATTCCAAAAATGACTTTCGTGGAGTTTCAGGACTTTTGGAGCTATGCAGAATAGGTCTCCAATATTTGCTCCTTTTCCAGCCCAGAATCCCAGCTGTCGGCATTCTCCCTCTTTATGTAAACCTTGTAAAAGAAGAGAGAATAGCCATAAGTATTGTGACATAACGTGAAATAAGAACCCATAATGCAATAAATATCGATATAAAAGCATGATGCAAAATGGACGTATCAACTCCCCCAAGCTTAGACCTCGCTTGTCCTCAAGCGGAAGCCGATGTCGAAAAATATGTCCACATGTTTAGAGATAGAGGTGTCGATAAAAATAAAATACGGAAATGAGGGCATCATGATCATTCTTATAACAACAATGTATATATAACTTGTCATATGATTTCCTATGCTCAAGTAACAATCAATTCACAATGTCAAGTATGAATCAGAAACTTCATTGGGAACTAACAAACTATAATCTTAGTCATTGAAGCAATTGTAATTTATCATAACATCGGAAAGAGAGAATATATGAGATTTTTAGCAAGTCCACATACTCAACTATCATTTGGTCTTTTACAGTTGCTGACACTCACGCAATACTTATGGTCAGGGAGTTTTAATCGGACACAAAGAAAGATAGGGGCTTATAGTGTTGCCTCCCAACGTCTTACCTCAAGGGTAATGTCAACAATAAGAATTCATGCTAACTTAAATCCAATTGGATATATATATATCAGGATCTTTCCAACACGAGGTGCTTGCCAAAGGATAAAATGAAAAAGGGAAAGGTGAGGATCACCTTAACTCTTGCATAATGTAAAAGACATAAAGTAAAAGATAGGCCCTTCACAGAAGGAAGCAGAGGTTGTCATGTGCTTTTAGGGTTGGATGCACGAAATCTTAATGCAAAAGAACGTCACTTTATATTGCCACTTGTGATATGAACCATTATTATGCAGTCTGTCGCTTTTATTACTTCCATATCACAAGATCGTATAAACTTATTTTCTCCACACTAATAAGTCATATATATTTAGAGAGCAATTTTTATTGCATGCAACATGACAACTTACTTGAAGGATCTTACTCAATCCATAGGTAGGTATGGTGGACTCTCATGGCCAAACTGGGTTTAAGGATATTTGGAAGCACAAGTAGTATCTGTACTTGGTGCAAGAAATTTGGCTAGCATGAGGGGGAAAGGCAAGCTCAACATGTTGGACGATCCATGACAATATACTTTAAATGAGATGTGAGAAAACATAACCCATTACATTGTCTTCCTTGTCCAACATCAACTCTTTAGCATGTCATACTTTAATGAGTGCTCACAGTCATAAAATATGCCCAAGATAGTATATTTATATGTGAGAACCTCTCTTTCTTTATTACTTCCTATTAATTGCAACGTTGACCAAAACTATGTTGGCCAACTCTCAACAACTTTTATGTATCATACTCTTTATGTGTGAAGTCATTACTATCCATAAGATCGATATGAACTCTTTTATTTCTTTTTATTCTTTCTATTTTCTCAAGATCATAGCAAGATAGGAAGCCCTTGACTCAACACTAATCTTTATTATATATATATAGCTCACGAACTCGATTACATAGAGGGATCCCAAAGCAAAACTCAAAACAAATTCATACCAAAACTTTATTCTACTATATCAAAATATTACCAAAAGGATCGAACTAAGTAAAATGGTAAAGATAGGAGTGTGATGGTGATACGATACAGGGGCACCTCCCCCTAGCTTGGAAATTACCAAGGGGAGTGCCCAAACCCATGTGATTATGTCCTCAGAGGTGATGAAGGTGGTGTTGGAGTTGTTGATGATGTAGGATTCTTCCTTAATTTCCACTTGAGAATGGAATTTTGTTCCCGTAGATCATTGATCTCCTGCTCAAGGCTTAATATCCTTTTGCATAGTTCATGTTTGTCTTCCTGCAAGAGACGAAAAGTGATAAACTCGACCTTGGGTTTCTTTGCCCTACCAGGGAGGCTTGACTTTTTAAACTCCACATGCATATCCCCGGGTTGAGGTAAAGGGACTTCATCTTCGTCTGAGCTCGTCTCCTCCATTCCCTTAGGCTCATAGTCTTATTCTTCCTCAGTGGTCCAGCCACAATGATCCAAGTCCCCGTAGACCTTAGGGTCTGCAAGGTAATCAACCACATAGCTTTCTCCCTCCGAATCCTGGGATGACATAATGTTTTAATCTGCGGCAGAAACAGCTCAAAACAAAGACAAAAGATGTTTGCGTGATACAATGGTCAAAACCTTCAGGGGATTATATAATGAATTTTCACTGACCAAAAGAAGTAGCATGCAAGAAAACAGAGTCTCGAGGGCACACGAGGTGCGCACGAGGCAGGGGGTGCGCCTAGTAGGGTAGGGCGCTCCCTCCACCCTCGTAGGAGCCTCGTGTCCTTCCCGGACTACTTCTTATTTTGCTAGTTTCTTCAATATTCCAAAACAGAGAAAAAATGCTATTAGAACTGTTTTGGAGTCGGTTAACTTATCGTACCACATACCTATTCCTTTTTGGAGTCTGAAAGGTTCTCGAAAGTGTCCCTTATGTATTCCTCTGGGGTTGCAGTTTCAATAATATTAGTTTCAACATTTATAGGATTACCTGAGATATAATGTTTGATTCTTTGAGCGTTCACCACCTTCGGATTTGTGCCTTCAAAGTTGTTGATTTTTGTGGCACCGGAACGATAGACCTCCTCGATAACGTAAGGGCCTTCCCATTTAGAGAGAAGTTTTCCTGCAAAAAATCATAAACAAGAGTTGAATAGCAACACCTAATCACCTACATTAAACTCACGCTTTTGTATCCTTTTTTCATGCCATCTTTTAGCTTTTTCTTTAAACAGTTTGGCATTCTCATAGGCTTGAGTTCTCCATTCATCAAGTGAGCTAATGTCAAATAACCTCTTCTCACCGACAAGTTTGAAATCATATTTGAGCTCTTTAATGGCCCAATATGCCTTATGTTCTAGTTCGGGATGTAAGTGACATGCTTTTCAATAAACCATTTTATATGCAGACATAACTATAGGATTCTTATATGCAGTTCTATAAGCCCATAATGCATCATCAAGTTTCTTGGACCAATTCTTTCTAGATCTATTAACAGTCTTTTGCAAAATTAATTTGCAATCTCTATTGCTAAGTTCTACTTGACCACTAGACTGTGGGTGATATGGAGATGCAATTCTATGATTAACATCAGACTTATCAAGCATTTTACGAAAAGCACCATGAATAAAATGTGAACCACCATCAGTCATGAGATATCTAGGGACTCCAAAGCTCGGAAAGATAACTTCTTTAAGCATCTTAATAGCGGTGTTATGATAAGCTCTACTAGTTGGAATAGTTTCTACCCACTTAGTAACGTAATCAACAGCAACTAAAATATGTGTATATCCATTAGAGGTAGGAAAAGGTCCCATATAATCAAAGCCCCAAACATCAAATGGTTCAATAACAAGAGAATAATTCAGAGGCATTTCTTGACGTCTACTAATATTACCAATTCTTTGACATTCATCATAAGACAAGACAGCCATATGGGCATCTTTGAAGAGAGTAGGCCAATAAAACCAGATTGCAATACCTTATGTGCAGTTCTATCTCCAGCGTGGTGTCCTCCATATGCCTCGGAGTGACACTTGCGTAGGATCTGTTCCTGTTCATGCTCAGGTACACAACATCTAATAACACCATCTACTCCTTCTTTATAGAGGTGTGGGTCATCCCAGAAGTAATGTCTTAAATCATAACAGTACTTTTTCTTTTGCTTGTATGTGAAACTAGGTGGTATAAATTTAGCAACAATGTAATTAGAATAATCAGCATACCATGGAGTAGTACAAGAAGCATTTATGACAGCCAATTGTTCATCAGGAAAGCTATCATCAATAGGTAGTGGGTGATCAAGAACGTTCTCTAACCTAGACAAGTTGTCTGCAACGGGGTTCTCATCTCCCTTTCTATCAATAATATGAAAATCAAATTCTTGTAGCAAGAGAACCCATCTAATAAGTCTAGGTTTAGCATCTTTATTTTCCATAAGATATTTAATAGCAGCATGATTAGTGTGAATAGTTACTTTAGAATCAACAATATAAGGTCTGAACTTATCACAAGCAAATACAACTACTAAGAATTCCTTTTTAGTGGTAGCATAATTTCGCTTTCCAGTGTCTAGAGTTTTACTAGAATATTGAATAACATTTAGTTTCTTATCAACTCTTTGTCCTAGAACATCACCTACAGCATAATCGCTAGCATCACACATAATTTCAAAGGGTAAATTCCAATCAGGTGGCTGAACAATAGGTGCAGAAATCAAAGCTTTCTTAAGTATTTCAAATGCATCTACACAATCATCATCGAAGACAAAAGGAATATCTTTTTGCAATAAATTAGTTAGAGGACTAGAGATTTTAGAAAAGTCCTTAATGAACCTCCTATAAAAACCGACATGACCCAACAAACTTCGTACACCTTTAATGTCCTTGGGACATGGCATCTTTTCAATAGCATGAACATTAGCTTTATGAACTTCAATACCTCTTTCAGAAATTTTATGCCCCAAGACAATGCCTTCATTAACCATAAAGTGCCACTTCTCCCAATTTAAAACAAGGATAGTATCTTTGCATCTCTGCAAAGCTCGATCAAGGTTGCTCAAGCAATCATCAAAGGAGGACCCATAAACGGAGAAATCATCCATGAATACCTCACAAAAATTTTCACAGAAGTCAGAGAATATAGCCATCATGCATCTTTGGAAGGAAACAGGTGCATTACATAAACCAAAAGGCATATGTCTATAAGCAAAAGTACCGAAAGGGCAAGTAAAAGTAGTCTTTGCTTGATCTTCCGCTGAAGCAGGTATTTGAGAGAAACCAGAATAACCATCTAGAAAGTAGAAATGTGTATGTTTGGATAGTCTTTCTAGCATTTGATCAATAAAAGGTAAAGGGTAATTATATTTTTTAGTAGCCTTATTTAATTTACGAAAATCAATTACCATCCTATAACCTATAATAATTCTTTGCGGGATCAATTCATCTTTATCTTTATGAACGACAGTGATACCTCCCTTCTTAGGGACACAACAGACAGGTCTTACCCGCTGACTATCAGCAACGGGATAAATTATACCTGCCTCAAGGAGCTTTACTATTTCTTTCCTTACCACTTCTTTCATATTAGGATTTAACCATCGTTGATGATCTCTAACTGGTTTGGTGTCTTCTACAAATTTAATTTTGTGTTGGCACAAGGTGGGGCTAATGCCCTTAAGATCATCAAGAGTATATCCAATAGCAGCCTGATGCTTCTTCAGAGTTTTCAATAATCTTTCCTCTTCCTGCTCTGAAAGGTTAGCACTAATAATAACAGGATATATCTTCTTTTCATCAAGATAGGCATATTTAAGAGTATCAGGTAAAGGTTTATGCTCAAACACGGGATCACCCTTGGGTGGGGGAGGATCCCCTAGGATTTCAATAGGCAAGTTGTGTTTCAAAATAGGACCCTGTTTAAAGAATACTTCATCTATCTCCCTTCTTTCATTCATAAACATATCATTTTCGTGGTCTAGCAAATATTGTTCTAAAGGATCATTAGGAGGCACTGCAATAGAAGCAAGACCAATAATTTCATCCTTACTAAGATATTCTTTATCATGGGGTTGTCTATGAAATTTAGCAAAATTAAACTCATGAGACATATCCCCTAAACCAATTGTACCGCCATCCTTTTCAAAATCAATCCTAGCATTAACAGTACTCAAGAACGGTCTACCAAACATAATGGGACAAAAGTCATCTTGTGGGGAACCAAGAACAAGAAAATTAGCAGGGTATTTAACTTTCCCACAGAAGACTTCAACATCACTAACAATCACAATTAGTGAACTATTATCTCTATTCGCAAGCTTAATTGTAACAACAATATCTTCTATCTCAGCAGGTGCAATGTCATGCATGATTTCTTTGTATAAGGAATGAGGTATTGCACTAGCACTAGCACCCATATCACATAAGCCATGATAACAATGATCTCCTATTTTAACAGAAATAACAGGCATGCCTACAACTAGTCTATGTATCTTAGCATCGGTGAGGGAGTCCAGGATTAGGGGGTATCCGGACAGCCGGACAATATGCTCTGGCCGGACTGTTGGACCGTGAAGATACAAGACTCAAGACTTCATCCCGTGTCCGGATAGGACTCTCGTTTGCGTGGAAGACAAGCTTGGCGATCCAGATATCATATTTCCTTCTTTGTAACCGACTCCATGTAAACCCTAGCCCTCTTTGGTATCTATATAAACTGGAGGGTTTAGTCCTTAGAGGGAGAATCATAATCATCATAGGCTAGCTTCTATGGTTTAGCCTCTATGATCTCGTGGTAGATAAAGTGTTGTAACACTTGTATCATCAATATCAATCAAGCAGGAAGTAGGGATTTACCTCCATCGAGAGGGCCCGAACCTGGGTAAAACATTGTGTCCCTCGCCTCCTGTTACCATTAGCCTTAGACGGACAGATCGGGACCCCATACCCGAGATCCACCGGTTTTGACACCGACATTGGTGCTTTCATTGAGAGTTCCTATGTGTCGTCGCTGCAAGGCTTGATGGCTCCTTAAATCATCAACAACACGGTACAGGGTGAGACTTTTCTCCTCGGACATATCTTCGTGTTCAGCGGCTTCACATTGCGGGCCAATTCACTTGGCCATCTGGAGCAGATCGACAGCTACGCCCTTGGCCACCAGGTCAGGTTTGGAACCTTGAAATACACGGCCGATATCCGCGGAGACTTGATCTTCAACGGGTTCGGGCGTGCGCCAGGAGCATCGGACAGTCACAATGAGCAGGGCTTAGACGTGCTGTCGGACAATGCTCGGGATATCACCCCTGCAGGGGCCCCGGACCTAAATCCGGGGCAAATTGCATCGTCCGAGGACAGGTGCGTGGAACCCACCCCGGAGCCTGCACACCCATCGGCGGTAGAGCCGAGCACCGTCTTCACCCCCAAGGAATCCTGTGTCACCAGACCCCCGGACACGTGTCCGGCTGTAGGTTCCAGTCCGCGCACCCCCGAGCCCGCCGAATCTGGATGGGCTCCGATAATGGAGTTTACTGCTGTGGATATCTTCCAGTACTCTCCCTTTGGCGACATGCTGAACTCATTAAAGTCTCTCTCTTTGTCAGGAGACTCTTGGCCGAACTATGTCTGGCTCAGAGGGGAAGAAGGCGACGAAGAAATCCATTGCCCACCCACCACCCACTTCATAGCCACTGTCGACGATGTATCAGACATGCTTGACTTTGGCTCCGATGATACCGACGGTATGGACGTTGGCGCGGAGACAATTCAGAACCAACGGGGCACTGGAGTGCCACCTCGTCATACAATATATACATGGTGGATACGCCTAAGGAAGACGACAGCGACAAACCAGAGGATAAACCCCCCGGACAAAAGCCAAAACGATGGTGCAGATGCTGCTCCAAGTCCAGCAACAGTAAAAATAGCGATAATGGCGCTAGAAAGATCGACACCCCAATCAAATCCGAAGGCAACAAAGACCATATGGACCCAGCGATGGAGCAGGATGAGCCAGGTCACGCCGAACACAGCTCAGAGCAGAGGCCCGATCACAATGATCTCGAGGGACGAACTCATCAAACTACCCTGGGACAAGAGCACAGTCCAGATGACGATGCATTCATCATCCTGGAAACACGCTTGAAACGAGATAACCTCCACAGAAAGCTTATGGCCACTGTGAGAAGTCTAAAGAAGCAGAAGCAAAGGCTTAAGGACGGACAGGAAACACTCAATCGCAGATGGAATAAAGTGCTTGACACTAAAGAAAAGTACGACGACGATCGCCACACAAAGAGCTTTCCAAAATGCAAGCTGCTGCCAGAATTCGATGATGAGGCCGTTCCGCTGAAGAACAATACGGCCAGGAGGCCGGACAAACCATTTCGTAACCGCAATAGAGTAGCTACCGATGCCGCACATGATTTACATGAGCGCCTGGATAAAAAGGCCGGCGCAGCCAGGTCCATCTATGGATCTAAAGGACACGCCCCGGCGCAAGACTATGGTCACCAAAACGATCAGACCAATCGGATACTAGTTCGGAATCAGTACCGGACACAACAACAGCCAATGGAAACCACAACATGTCCAGATACAGAGGGGTTGCTCACCCCCTGTGCTTCACCGAAGAGGTGTTGGACCACGAATTTCCACAGGGTTTTAAACCTGTGAACATTGAGGCATACGACGGAACGATGGAGCCCGGAGTCTGGATCGAGGATTTTATCCTGCATATCCACATGGCTCGTGGGGACGACTTCCACGCCATCAAATACTTTCCCCTCAAGTTGAAGGGACCAGCTCGACACTGGTTGAAAAGCCTCCCTGAAAATTCAATTGGAAGTTGGGAGGAACTCGAGGACGCTTTCAGGGCCAATTTTCAAGGGACCTACGTCCGGCCTCTGGACGCGGACGATTTAGGTTGCATAATTCAACAGCCCGGAGAGTCCGCTCGCAAGCTCTAGAACAGATTCCTCATTAAGAAGAATCAAATTGTCGATTGTCCGGATGTCGAAGCCTTAGCGGCCTTCAAACATAGTATACGGGACGAGTGGCTCGCCAGACAACTCGGCGAAGAAAAGCCGAGGACAATGGCATCCTTAACAAGCCTTATGACCCGCTTTTGTGCGGGTGAAGACAACTGGTTGGCAATGGGATGCCACGGTGCAATAAAAACAAACGTCAGAACAAGGAATAAAGTCTGGACAACACAACGGTCAACGCTGGATTCAGGGGCTCTTGACCCGGTCAACAAAAGAAGCCATTTAAAGGCAGCAAAGAGGGACCGTCCGGCCTGAACCATGTCTTGACAGACTGTGCCAAATTCATGGCACCCCCGAAAAACTTGCGAACCACACTCACAAAGAATGTTGGGTCTTTAAGCAGGCCGGCTAATTAAATGCCGAACACAAGGGAAGGGAAACACCAAGTGAAGACGAGGATGAGCCTCGCCAGCCGAACACTGGGGATAGAAAAAATTCCCACCAGAGGTAAAAATGTAAACATGATCCACGCGACTCACATACCCACGAGAAGGCGCGAACGCGCGCTCAGAGACGCATATGCTGTAGAGCCCGTCGCCCCCAAACTCAACCACTGTTCGGCTTGCCCGATCACTTTCGATCACAGGGACTACCCAACTAGTATTCGGCACGGAGGATCAGTGGCCTTGGTGCTCGACCCAATAATCGACGGATACCATCTTACTCACGTCCTCATGGACGGCGGTAGTAGTCTTAATCTAATATACCATGACACTGTCTGCAGGATGGGGATAGACTCATCTAGAATCAGCCAAAGTAACACCACCTTTGAAGGGGTGATACCAGGCGTTGAAGCCTACGACAAGGGCTCCATCGTACTCGAGGTAACATTCAGTTCCCGAGGAAACTCCAGAAGCGAAGAACTACTCTTCACCATCGCCCCCTCCAAAGCGGCTATCATGCATTGCTTGGGAGAACGGCCTTCGCCCGCTTCAACGCAGTATCACATTACGCCTACCTTAAACTCAAGATGCTCGGTCCACGTGGCGTCATCACCGTTAACGGAAACACAGAGCGCTCCTGACGCACGGAGGAATACGCAACGGCTCCAGCATCCGAACTCTAAGAGGCCTCTAATACCAGAAAGCATGATTGGTCGTTAAGACCATGAACACGGTTAGACGAGTCCAGCAGCCCAGATCAACCTGATCTAGGCACCACACATGTAATCCCATTGAGGACGCCGGGGGCTATAGATAGTTAATAAAGCCCAATTCTCGGCCTGACCTTATTAACAGGCCAATGTCTTACACTTTTACTATCCATTAGTTATAGCCAACTTTTCGCATGCTTACATCATACTCTTCTACATGGGTTTCTCTTCTTACATACACCATTCGTGCGACACCCTCCCAGGACACGGCACAACGGGACAAAGGCGCAGACGTGCAGCGAGGCCCCACTCAAAGGTTTCTCTTTAGATTAAGCCCCCGTGTAAACCTTCTTTATTGTCTCTTGTTGCTTACACATCCCATGGGTACTACACCCATACAGGATACTGCCATTATTGAAATTTCGCCACGACAGACTAATGCACGTACCTGGGAATACAAGGTTCATAATAAAGGGTGTTACTCATCCCAGTATATGTTATAAAGTCCAAATACCTTAGGGAGTGTTCAGCGTCGCGAGTTTGGCCTTATATGCATCAGCTCCGAATCATGTCTTTGGTCAAATGTTGGGTTTACCAGGCTCCTGGGTTCGCCGCCTTATGTTCCGTTCTTATCGGCTCAGGCGACCAAAGGAGAACTACTGCGATTGTGCCCTGGTTATTCCGGATGAGCACCTCAGTAGAGAAATCCGAAAACCGACTGTCATGATATAGCGAGAAACTGTTCAACCAATCGAAGACTTATCGGAATCTTTAGGATCCCTCCGCATTAACGAAGGGCCGTTTACCGGTCATGTACACACGCGCCCGTATTCGGATGCACGCAAAGGTACCAGGGGCTACATAGTAGCCCCACCGTCAAACTCCTATGGCTAAGTGAAAGTGTTAGAGCCATATAGTCCGGTTGCCTAGTTCGACGTGCGATCACCTCCTTAATGGACCAAGACGTTGGATCAAGTGTGATTACGCATATTTTTCGCGAACACCCCCGCATTGTATGCATGGGGGCTGAAGCCAACGACTACTAACTTTCAGATTACACATATACATAAAAACGGCCACATAGGAGGCACAACAACACTTTTAGGCGAAAAGTATAAATATAGCCTCCATAATCAAAATAACATTGTTTTTACAATGACACGATTTGTCACTCAAACATGACATTCTTCGAGCACTGAGCCTCTATTAAACGAGCACCTTCCGCTACCTGCTCCAATATGTGCTCGGCCGGATCCTGGCCCCTCGCCGGATTCTGGGTCGCAACGATGGTGGCCTCCATATCTGTCCAGTATGATTTAATACGGGAAAGAGCCATCTGTGCACCCACTATGCACGCCGACCTCTTCATGGCATCGATCCGCGATACGACACCAAGGAATTGTTGCACTAAACCAAAATAACTATCCGTCTTAGGCCCCTTCGGCCATAGATGGCCTACTACATACCGCATTGCAAGACCGGACAGCCTATGAAGCTCGGCCACAGCAGCCATCTTCTCACTCAAAGGCAATGTGTGTGTTGGAGCGCTGAACTGCGACTAGAACAGCTTTTCCACTTCATCATCTTTTTGATCCTCAAAAAACTTGGCCGCACCAGCTGTACTCCTCGCCAAATCCGCATAGGCGTCTGCAGGACTCTAGCATCGATCCAGAGGAGCGTACTTCGGATCTAAAAACTTCATCCGCAACAAATAGGGATTTCCATCTGCGATTTCTCTGGCCTGTCGAAGCTCCTCCCGCGCATCCCTAATGTCAGAACGTGTCTCCTTGTCCGCATCAAGGGCCTTCTTCAGGTCAGCCTTATTCACATGATTTTCTTTTTCAAGAAGCTCATACCAGTTGGCGGCGTTTTTTAGCTCCACAGCCATTTCGGCTAGTTTGTCTTCGCTCCGGTGACGAGCAGCCTGTTTGTCTCTCAACTCTTCGACAGCCTTTAGGCAGCCGCATTGCCTGCCCGGGCCTGGTCCTTGGCAAGGGCAAGTTCCTCCCTTAGGGCTTCCACGGCAGCAGCACCATCTGCAGTCGAAGCATATAACATTAGCATTATGCTCCTCTCAGTTTTTCCTATAAAAAATAATAGGGAAAGAAGGGCACATACCTTGTGACACGTTTAGCCGCTCGTTCACCAGTGTGATATCGGCATCAATAGCTCCAATCTGCCTCCTCAGTTCGGCAACTTCAACGGATCGGTCGGCTGCCGGATCCTTAGACACCTGCACATAAATACTGCGAGATTGTTACTTAAACAATATGATCCTTCGATTGCCGCCTAGGGCGGGCAACCAGAGTCTCAGGGGCTACTATCCATATGGAGCACACCTCGCGCGTGCGTCACAGCCAAAAATTATGTATTTTTCATTACATACCTCAAAGCCTCTGAGCAGGCTCGTAAAATTTTCATTCAACCCGCTTATGGCAGATGAAATCTTCTCGAGCACCGTGCTCATTAATGAACGGTGCTCCTCCGAGAGAGCAGCTCGCTCCAGAAGGCCCGTCAGTGTGTCTGACCGGGCGCCGAACTGTGCCGGACCCTTCTGATCGCCCCCCCGTGGGAGCCGAACGCTCCGGGCTCAGGGCGGCCGAAGTATTAGCTTCTGGCTTCGGCAGATCCGGACTCCTCCGTGACGACACCTCGGGGTTGCCCACCTCATGAGGCGGAGAGGTTGGTGGGGTCTCACTCTCCATCATCTCCGGAAGGAGATCCCCTAAAGACGAACTCTGTCGAGAAGAGCTGCTAGCTGGACTGCAAAGAATTGATCCTGGTTATTGTTCTCAAAGAAGAAAGCAGTACCTTCGTATTTACGATTAACTTACAGTTCGGCTGAGGGCTGGCCCGTTGGAGGGCATGGCACTATGACGACGCCCTTTGGGGCAGGGCCCCCTGGTGAAGCTTTCTTCCCTTGTATGGGAACCTCCGTCTCCAAGTCTTCGGAGGTGGCCCTCTTCTTCCCGTGAGGGGAGGAGGCCTTAGATTCCCCTCCCCGACTATCCTCCTTCTGGGAGGTAGTAATTCCCCCTGTATGGATGTGCAATGTGTGAAGTTCCGCTTGTCTGTTCTTCCCTTCATCTTTCCCCGAGGGCATTTTGCTTAGCACACGACCAAGCATCTTGGCTATGGTGGGACTAGGCGAGCCTTCGAGAAGTGGCGCCGGACACCTGATTCTCACCGTCTTGCTGAGCCATTCCTGGCCACGGAGGATTTTCAAAAAAATGATTATGATAAATATAAACGAAGTGTTCGGTTTCGGGGTTACTTACTTGGGTATCTGGGCGATTGCAGCTCATGCCTGCATCCTCGGTGGTGTCCGGACACTTTACTTGCGGTCCAAAGAATAATTTACACATCCCTTCGAGCGTCAGGCCGAAGAAGTGCAGAATAGTCCGCGGACCTTCCGGATTGAACTCCCACATCCAGAGAGGCCGGCATTTGCACGGCAACATCCGTTAGTTTAGCATTACCTGGATTATGCTGACAAGGCTAATGTCCCACTCAAGGAGCTCCCGGATACGGCTCCGCGGTGTTGGTACATTGCTTGCAGACCCCCAATCCTGTCCTATATTGGTCCATGACACCAATTGAGAAGGAGGGCTCGAACGGAAGTCGGGGGCAGCCACTCACTTCGTGCCTCTGGGAGCCGTGTCGTAAAACCACCTCCGCTTCCATAGATCGGACAACTCTAGGAAGGAGCCCTCTGGCCATGGGGCATCGGCATTCTTGCTTAGTACCGCACCTCTGCACTCCGCGTGTCGCCCCTCGATCATCTTCAGCTTCACATTGAAGGTCTTGAGCCATAAGCCGAAGTGTGGGGTGACGTGGAGAAAAGCTTCGCACACAACGATGAACGACGAGATATGGAGTATAGCGTCCAGAGCTAGATCGTGAAAATCTAACCCGTAATAGAACATGAGCCCTCTCACAAAGGGATCAATGGTGAAGCCCAAGCCGCGGAGGAAGTGAGAAACAAATACGACGCTCTCGTTGGGCTCAGGAGTAGGGATGACCTGCCCTGGAGTAGGAAGCCTGTGCTTGATGTCGGCGGTCAAATATCCGACCTCCCTAAGCTTCGCAATATCCTCCTCTGTTACCGAGGAGTCCACCCACCGGCCTTGAGGGTTGGATCTAGACATGGTTGAGGATCCAAGGTGCTTGAGCTTGGGTTTCGGGTGTTAGAACTCGAGATGCGAAAAGGCGCAAGGGTGGTGGAAAAGAGGGATAGGCCTCGGCCCCTTTATAAAGGGGGTGAATATCAAGCGTCCTCAACGTAAAACCGGTTCGTGTTGGGCCGGGCCACAATGCAGGAGCACGGCGTACAAAAATTGCCAGCAGATCAGATTTATGAAGTGCTATGCTCCCTACGGTGGTATGTGAAGACCATCTTGCAGATCCAGACACGGTTTAAGTGTTCCATAATTCCATTGGAGTATTCGGAGATGGAACCCGCCTTGCAATGGCGAAGAAAAACTGCGCGCCGGACTCATCGTCATTGAAGCCTGGTTCAGGGGCTACTGAGGGAGTCCTGGATTAGGGGGTATCCGGACAGCCGGGCTATATGCTCTGGCCAGACTGTTGGACCGTGAAGATATAATACTCAAGACTTCGTCCCGTGTCCGGATGGGACTCTCCTTTGCGTGGAAGACAAACTTGGCGATCCGGATCTCATATTTCCTTCTTTGTAACCGACTCCATGTAAACCCTAGCCCACTCCAATATCTATATAAACTGGAGGGTTTAGTCCTTAGAGGGAGAATCATAATCATCATATGCTAGCTTCTAGGGTTTAGCCTCTACGATCTCAAGGTAGATCAACTCTTGTAACACTCGTATTCTTGTAACACTCGTATCATCAATATCAATCAAGCAGGAAGTAGGGTTTTACCTCCATCGAGAGGGCCCGAACCTGGGTAAAACATTGTGTCCCTCGCCTCCTATTACCATTATCCTTAGACGCACAGATCGCGACCCCCTACCCTAGATCCACCGGTTTTGACGCCGACAATCGGGTCTAGCAATGTTAGCAGCCTGTTCACAGAAATGAATAGCATGCCCATCAATATTATCAGCCAAGAGATCTTTAACCATAGCAGTACTAGGTTCAACTTTAATTTGCTCAGGAGGTGTATATGTTCTAGTATTACTCTTACGAACCACAGTTGAGCTTTAGCATGATCCTTTATCCTAACAGGGAAAGGTGGTTTCTCAACATAAGTAGTAGGTACAATAGGATCATTATAAGTGATAGTATTTTCTTCAATTGTAACAGGTGCAACTACTTTTACTTTAGTGGGAGTATTATATTTAAACCACTTCTCCTTAGGGAGATCAACATGAGTAGCAAATGATTCACAGAAAGAAGCTACTATCTCAGAGTCAAGTCCATATTTAGTGCTAAATCCACGAAAAGCATCGGTATCCATAAAAGATTTAACACAATCGATCTTAGGGGTCATACCTGACTCCTTACCATCATCGGAATCCCAATCTTCAGAGTTGCGTTTAATTATTTCCAATAAGTCCCACTTGAATTCAATAGTCTTCGTCATATAAGAACCAGCACAAGAAGTATCGAGCATGGTGCGATTATTGAGAGAAAGCCGAGCATAATTTTTCTGAATAATCATTTCTCTTGAGAGCTCATGATTGGGGAATGAATATAACATTGACTTAAGCCCCCCCCCAAAGCTTGAGCGATGTTTTCTCCTTCGCGAGGCCAAAAATTATATATATAATTACGATCACGATGAACAAGATGCATAGGATAAAACTTCTGGTGAAATTCCAATTTTAATCATTTATAGTCCCAAGGTCCCATATCATCACATAGCCTATACCACGTCAATGCATCTCCCTTCAAAGATAAAGGGAAGACCTTCTTCTTAACAACATCATCGGGCATACCTGCAAGCTTAAATAATCCACAAACTTCATCCACATAGATAAGGTGTAAATCAGGATGCAATGATCCTCTCCTGCAAAGGGATTAGTTAGCAGTTTCTCTACCATACCCGAAGGAATCTCAAAGTAAACATGTTCAGTAGGTTCAGTAGGTTGAGGAGCAACTCTTTGCTCTACTGGTCGTGGTGAAGACACCCAGAACAAGCCCCTCAAAGGATTAGTTTCCATAGTAACAAGTGACAGTAAATTTCAGCACACTATATAAATGTTTCCTTACCAAGTTCAACTCGCCGAAGGCGCTTCACTCCCCGACAACGGCGCCAGAAAGTAGTCTTGATGACCCACAAGTTTAGGGGATCTATTGTAGTCCTTTCGATAAGTAAGAGTGTCGAACCCAACGAGGAGCAGAAGGAAATGATAAGCGGTTTTCAGTAAGATATTCTCTGCAAGCACTGAAATTGTAGGTAACAGATAGTTTTGTGATAAGATAATTTGTAACGGGTAACAAGCAATGAAAGTAAATAAGTTGCAACAAGGTGGGCCAATCCTTTTTGTAGCAACGGACAAGCCTGGACAAATTCTTATATAGAGAAAAGCGCTCCCGAGGACACATCGGAATTATCATCAATCTAGTTTTCATCACGTTCGTATGATTCATGTTCGTTACTTTAGTAATTTGATATGTGGGGGGACCGGTGCTTGGGTACTGGCCTTTCCTGGACAAGCATCCCACTTATGATTAACCCCTATTGCAAGCATCCGCAACTACAAAAGAAGTATTAAGGTAAACCTAACCATAGCATGAAACATCTGGATCCAAATCAGCCCCTTACAAAGAAACTTATAAACTAGGGTTTAAGCTTTTGTCACTCTAGCAACCCATCATCTACTTATTACTTCCCAATTCCTTCCTCTAGGCCCAAACAATGGTGAAGTGTCATGTAGTCGATGTTCACATAACACCACTAGAGGAGAGACAACATACATCTCATCAAAATATTGAACGAATACCAAATTCACATGACTACTAATAGCAAGACTTCACCCATGTCCTCAGGAACAAACGTAACTACTCACAAAGCATATTCATGTAAATAATTAGAGAGGTATTAATATGAACTAAGGATCTGAACATATGATCTTCCACCAAATAAACCAACTAGCATCAACTACAAGGAGTAATCAACACTACTAGCAACCCACAGGTATCAATCTGAGGTTTTGGTACAAAGATTGGATACAAGAGATGAACTAGGGTTTGAGAGGAGATGGTGCTGGTGAAGATGTTGATGGAGATTGACCCCCTCCCGACGAGAGGACCATTGGTGACGACGATGGTGACGATTTCCCCCTCCCGGTGGGACGTTTCCCCGGTAGAACAGCTCCGTCGGAGCCCTAGATTGGTTCCGCCTCGTGGCGGCGGAGTTTTGTGCCATAAGCTTGCTTATGATTTTTTCCAGGGTAAAACACTTCATATAGCAGAACATGGGCACCGGAGGGCTGTCAGGTGGCCCACGAGGCAGGGCGGCACGCCCTGTGAGTGTGAGCACGCCCCCATCCTCGTGGACGGTGGGTGGCCCCCCTCAGGTATTTCTTCCGCTGAATAATTATTATTAATTCCAAAAATGACTTTCGTGGACTTTCATGACTTTTGGAGCTGTGTAGAATAGGTCTCCAATATTTGCTCCTTTTCCAGCCCAGTATCCCAACTCCCGGCATTCTCCCTCTTTATGTAAACCTTGTAAAATAAGATAGAATAGCCATAAGTATTGTGACATAACATGAAATAACATCACATAATGCAATAAATATCGATATAAAAGCATGATGGAAAGTGGTTGTTTCAGCGGCCGCCTACAAAGAGGGCGATGAAGCGAGCGAGGTGCTGTTTGGCGAGACCAAGGACGAGGCAGAGGAAAATGTCGGCTCCGACAAGTCCACGCTTCGCAGGCTTCAATGAGGCCCTGCTCCGCCGAGGCCCCGCGTTGCCAACAATGAGGCAAATGACACCGCCGGCTCAACCAAGGCCCCGCCCTACAAACAACGAGGCAGAGGACATCGCCGGCTCAGCCGAGGCCCCACCCTTTCGGCAACGAGGGGGCAAATTTCCCCTGCTCCGCCGAGGCACCGCCCGCCGGCAACGAGACAAAGGACATAGTTGGCTCCGCCGAGGCCTCGCCACACAGAAAACGAGGAAGAGTAGAACACGGTAGGTTGCCGCCGCTCGGGTCCAAGTAAGGCCACCGCTGCTACCCTCCGATTGAAGACATGCTAGGCGGGTTGACCATTGACGGCCGGTTATCTTCTTGGCGGTGACATGGAGTCGGAGTGCTATGTTGGAGAAGGACGCTGCTTCTACTTAACTGTTGGTGCAGTTGGCTGACTAACACGTGGGCCCAGCAGGCATCTGGGCCACATGTCAGTTACACAACTGCACCTGCAGTTAAGTCACTGAAGCTTCTGTTCGGCTCAGCCGAATACAGGTGGGTAGCTTCGGTTAATTAATTATAACTCAAGCGCACCCCTTTTTAGTTGAAGAATGTATGAAATGTAATGAAATCCGGCATGTTTATATGAAATCCGACCGTGTATGAATGAATTCATTTCGCTTAGTTCAAATTCTTGTATCACTGGCATTGGAACATGCAAAACAATACGTACTAGCATTATTCCTAGGTGATCACCTCGTTTGCAGCAGTTTCACATGTACTCCCTCTGGTCCTTTCTAGTCTACATACAAGTTTTGTCTGCAGTGAAAGTATCTCTACATTGACCAATCTTATAGAAAAAAGTATGCACTTTCACAATGTGCGGAGTAAAAAGGAACAGAAGGAGTACAAAGAGTTTGAGCAGCTTTTTAGCGTTCCTGTACATTGCAATCAAACACACAGGCCTGGCAATTCATAGAGAACATTCAAAACAATCGATGATTATGCATCTCAGCGATTCACATGTCAGAGCCAATATTTACTTCACAACTAAAGAATAAAGAAAAAATTGATCGACGCTGCTGATAGCAAAGGGCGTCCCATTCGAAAATATCAAACGCATGTCCTCTTGCCAAAATCAATAAGCAAAATTTGACAGGGTTGTCCCATTCCAAAATATCAAATGCCTATGATTGTGGAATGGGCAGGGTTTGCCATCAGTTCGGACATTTACATGGCACCTCGTGCTAAATAAACTAGCTATTTCTTTTGTGCAGTTCCACCAAAATCAACCAAATTCGCGCGTAGCTCGTATGATTTCGCCCTTATATGTTGCAACACCTTGAACTTATCGGCCCCTCCTTTCTTGTGGTGGAAATGAATGATTCGATGTATTCTTGAACATTTTGTGCAGTTCCCATTGAAATCAAGCTGAGCAACCTTGTTTGCACAAATACAAAAAAAGTGATTAGTACAAAGCAAATTTTACTATGAATTGACAGTGTAAACAGGAACCTACATATTCCCCATGTAGAGCAAACTTTTAGAAAAATGGAACTCCCCGGAAAGAATGCTAGAACAACATTGTACTCGCGCATCACAGCAAGAAAATGGAGATTTGTCAGTCCTTCTGAGCTGAAGTTAGTTTGGTCTTGTGGGGAGTAATGTAACCATCCTTCAACTGCTCCTTCTGATGAGAAGATAGACATGACTTCTTCATCCTGGCATAATCGGAACTAGTCACTTCACGTACTCCATATTCTTCTTCAGAGGAGGATGATCCTGTTGTGTGCAAAGACAAGAGGACAACTAAATGCTAGCATCCCCGTTTGCTCGAGAAAAAGGAAAGGAAATATTTAAAACAACACATATGAAGCACTTCTCAAGGACAATACCACTTTTTCATGATAGTATCTAAACAGTAGCACAACATCAATAGAGATGACAAAGCTCGATCATATGGATGAAATCAGTGGGCGAGTATCAAGTCGGGAGGCTTATTGTGTAGAGCATATAGATGAAACACTTCTCCGCAACCATCTGTTGCTATCTACTGTGGTGGCCATGCTTATTATTTACTCCTCGATTATTTAAATGTTTCCAACATCTTCTTTTCTAGTTCCACGAAAATATATGGTATCTTCAAAGAAGGCCCCTGTTTGCACAAGTAGAGATAATTATGTATTAAATTAAGAGTGGCATCAAATTAGTGGGAAAACAATTGCTCGTTCAAGCCATATCAATAAATTAAGATGCAAAACTATATCATTACTAGTGTCATCACAGTTCCAGCGCTTCATTACAGCACCGGGAGTTGATTTTTGTTTTTCTTCTGCTTGTTCTTCCCCTTCACCACTTGTTTCAATAACAGACAAGCTTCGCCTTCCATGTAAGATTTGGCATGTCAATTAGGGAGCACAAGTATAGCACTAAACAATGACATTAATTTTCTGATGAAAGTGGCAAAATACAGGCCAACAGTTGCGAAACATCCTTATCTTACCTCAATGGGATATTACGGTGCACATATAGATTGGAAGTCTTGTCTCCATTTGTGCAGTTCACTAAAATCAAGCAACATTACTGTACAAATAGCACAACATATGAAAGCATAATGCAGAATCATGTGAAAGAAGGCTAGTACTGACCTCTCATGACCCGGAATTCAAACAACTCACAAGAATAAGATCTGAACCAAATTTGCCAACACGGATAGGAAGTAAGATCTCCTCTTGTGCAGTTCCACTAAGATCAAGCAATCAAGCAACGTTGTCGGTGTGAAATTTTGGTTGAACTTCAAAAAACATTCTTAAAACAAAAGTGTTTTGTCCAGTGCAACAAAAGGTCACAATGGCAACGAGGTGAAGTAGATAACCCTGTTTACACAGAGGTGCAAAGGAAACAACTAGTGGTCAATAATGGTGGATGACATAGAAGCCAGCAAAAAGAAGCATCTAACTTATCTAAATGGGAAAGAAAGCAAGACAGTAGCATTTCTCAAACGGTGGCATTGATTAATATTAACAGAGAGATTATATTAACAATAAAATTTGTTAAACATGTAGTTTGCTTTTAACTGTGGCATTGCATCAATTTTCTAGCGGCATTATTAGAGGGTGTTTGTTTACAGGGACATTTTGGTGTAGGGACTAAAAAAACTTTGTGTCGGTCCCATCTAAACCAAACATGACTGACTTTTAGGGACTAAAAGTGGGCATTTGGGACCAAAGAAAGAAGACCCCGAGGAGAGTCTTTTTGGGACTTTTTCCAACAGTTTCCCCTGCCACGCATTGCACCTTGTCTCTATTAGTTCATTACTATGGGTAACATATGGTCTTTTAGCATGTCATTTAATAACCTCTAGTCCATGCTTAGTCCCTGGAACCAAGCTGGTAGGGACTAGGGAGGTTTTAACCAAACAGGGCTTTAGATTAACAACAGCTAAAGAGTTGCACGGGACAGTGGACGCACCAGCACCATGTACATCTACCGATGTACTGGGGTGATGCACAGTTTGTTGCAACAAAGAACAAAAAACCAAGGAGCATATTTGTGTTGGTCCCAGTTTTGTTATCTTTAGACACCTTTCCCTATGTGAGCACGGCAAATCTAGTCCTACTCAAACTCTACAGCCTTGTGCCCCAAAACAAAAGATCAGTTCGTTACAGATGTGCGTACTGTGTTTTTCATTGTTTTCCCTTTTCGACCAACGTTGGTGCTGGATAGCCAGTCTGTACTATTACTTTCCCCCCTTCCTTTCCTCTTTGAACCACGTCCTAGATTTATGCTATACAACTTTCACCACTACTTTCCCCCATCCCTTTCCTCTTTGAACCACGTATTAGATACATGCGATACAACTTTCCCCACTACTTTCCCCCTAGGTTCATGCTATACAACCTCCCCACTCCTTTTTGAACGACATCCTAGGTTCATGCTATACAACTTTTCCCACTACTTTCCCCCATTCCTTTCCTCTTTGAACCACGTCCTAGATTCATGGTATACAACTTTACCCACTACTTTCCTGTTTGATCCAACACCTAGATTCGAGTGCAGAAGCGGAAAAAGCCCACATACAGCTAGAGCAATGCATGTGGAATAAGTAAATTATACCTTAAGGTTCCTGGGGTGTCGTTCGGTGGGAAACCGGAGACTGTTTGGCCCACACTATGTACGGCAGCGACGAAGAAGGGGTCGGAGGCCCTCCTGCGCCGCCGCTGGGTGAAAGTGAACAGTTGCGCCGGTAGTGGATTCCCTCCCTCGCCGATAGTGACAGCGCTAAGCTTCCTTCGATTCCCGGCAGACGGATCCTGTCGGCTCTTTAACCAGCAGTGAGGGGAGAGAGAGAGGCCAACGAAGTCTTGTTTAGATATGGAGAGGGTGAGAGAGTGTGAAGAGAGCAAGTACAAGCGCTGAGAGAGAGAGGCCAACGAAGTCTAGTTTAGATCTGGAGAAGTGCTGAGAGAGAGAGGCCAACGAAGTCTTGTTTAGATTTGGAGAGGCTGAGAGAGTGTGAATAGAGCAACTACAAGCGCTGATGCTCCAGCGTGTATATAAATACTGGAGAGAGAGTGTGAAGAGTGCAAACCCTAGAAAACAAGCGCCGAGGCTGCAGCTTATACATGATGAGGTGATTATACGGTCACTACGAGATCGTATAGCTCCGTATCCATCCATTTTGACCAGTCAAAGAATCCTCCTGGCACGAATTATGCTCAAGTGTTGTTATTGAACCCGAGACCTCAAGTTTGATGAGCGAATAGGCTAACCAGCTACACAACCCTCCCATTATGTTCAACGAGAGGAAAATAACCTTTTATACAATCCTGCATTCGTGTGATAAGCATGCCGTGTTTTTTTTGTGGGAGTCATTGGGATTTAAATCATAATCGTGTCATGTGGCTTTGGTGGTAAGACTATCCACAGTGGTGCCGAAATAATGTAGCCTTAGTCACCTTACCTCTCTCCATGTAGTACGTTGGGTCCCACCAGTCAGAGGGTGAAACAAACAAATTAATAAGAAAAATTAAAAGCGCCAGCGGTGTTTACCTCACACATCTTGCTACTGCTCGGGAACACTATCCAATTGATCCCTCTGTTCGTTCATGTACTATTTTAAGTGAACCCTTATTATAACAGGCACACAATTTTGGGCACTTGTATTCGACCATAGTCAGTGTTCCACCGTATCTCGTACTACTCCCTCCGTCTAGGTGTAATAAGTCACATTAGAAGGTGCACTCGGACCAAGGTGCTAGCAGATTGGAGGAGAAGGAGAAACTTAACCGGTCATTCCTCCAATCAAAGACCTGATTTCTGTCTCTAAATGCAAAAATTAATCCAAACTACTAAGAGATGTCGTTTTAGCTACCATGCAGGGCCACGTATTAACTCGCATGCTAGCCGACTTTGATTTCTTGACTGATCAATGCGTAGTTGCGCTCCATGCATTGGGTTTTCGGGGGAGATAACAAGGCAGAGTAAGGAGTGTTTGGTTACATTTCTTAGCTAGGCTGGTCATAGTGGTGAGTAACTTTGACTAGTAATATGCATATGTTACTAGTCTATGTTACTACTACGTGAAGTTTGCCGTCGGAAGCGAGCCGATCTAGCTCTCCTAAGCTAGCAAGATTTTTCTAGCCCACCCAAGCTAGAGCTGGCCCACAAAAGCTAACATATTTTAATAGTTCCAAACACCTAACCTTGCCCGGCTATGCTATAAGTTGTTCTTGCTAAGGATCCAAACGCTCCCTAAGTAACAACGCTCGCTAGCAACGAGGCCAGGAGGGGATTTAGATGCGAACTTAATGGATGACGCCTAAACATTTTGGGAATATCTGATTTCCGTAAGATGACTTAACACCTAGATGGAGGGAGTACTACTCCTTAGTCCAGGTTTGATGGAATATTCGTCACCTCTTCTCTTCTTGTATGTACTCCATTTGTATCTCACTTCCTGTGGCTTCGCACTCGCACGATTTTCCTATTCTATGAACCTGTGTGTGTGTGTGTGTGTGTGTGTGTGTGTGTGTGTTTAACATCATGTGTGTGTTAAGGAGAGTGATAGATCGACCTACTCCTACAGGGAGATGGTGTGTAGTGTACGATTTTAGCCGCGAGAGTCGATGCATCCTCTTGTTTCCGGGCGTCCAGTAGGGACAGGCGGACAGCTGCCATGCCCGCTCCTGACTAGCCTGGCCCACCCAAAGCACCTCCATCGCCTGCGCGCGCTTCCCACCCGAAATGGTCAATGCGGCTCCAAACAATCAGTGTCGCATTCATGTCTGGGTAGAGCGGACCCGACCTCTCACTGGCGCCTGCGTTGAAGGGAGAAGCGGATTCAAGAGTGATGGTTGGTTCGTACGTCCAACTTACTGCTGGGTCTATGTGATTTGACGGCTCATTGGTCTTTATTACTGAGGTGGTAGGACTGCTGGGTGTCCCACGCTTTCGTCGAAAGGAGGTACTACTAGATTACAATTTTCTCCATTCTTACAGCGGAGGAGTGCAAGAGCAGTGAAAACACACATGCTCAGTGATTACATGGGCCACCTCACACTATCACCATATTTTCTGGACACCGTGCGACATCTAACTCTTTACATAGTACTCCCTCCGTTCCTAAATATAAGTCATTGTAGAGACTCCACTAGGTGGACTACATACGGAACAAAATGAATGAATCTACACTTAAAATGCATCTATATGTTCATCCGTATGTGGTTCATGGTGAAATGTCTAAAAAGACTTATAGTTAGGAACAGAGGAAGTACTAGTATAGTACGTACTGTAATTTATCAGCGAGATAAATTTGTACAATGATATGAACCTTCCAGCTTCTGTTACATGTATCTTGCGTCCAAGGTTGCCCGTTGCAACATTTCATAAAATACAAAGGAGACTAACATGCATGCTATTGCATCTGAATAATATGTACTCCCTCTGTTCCAAAATAAGTGTCTCAACTTTATGCAAACTTTAGTACAAAGTTGTACTACTACTAAAGTTGACACTTATTTTGGAACAGAGGCAGCTAAAGAAAAAAACGATCAATGCAGTCCCTAGCCCTTGAACCGTAAACCCTAACCAGGCTTTAATTTGCTGGCAACGTTCGAGCTTCCTAACGAATGAAGTTTGCAACCTTTTGACCATCACATCATTTTGTGCAGTTTCACCAAAATCGAGATGAGCATCCCCGTGGCAAAGAAATTGAAGAGGCGTGATTAGAATAAGATTACTGGGACTAGTTGATGATACATAAACTCATCACAAATACAGCACGTAGAAGCCAGTAGAGGTATGTGCGGGGCAAAGAAGTAGAGAAATATCCACATGGAGTGATGTGGGCAGCTGGAGCAGTGGTGCAAGCCGACTGCAAAGGGAGTTGTACCTGAGGGATGTCAGGACGTAGCTCAACCTTGAGAAGGGCGGCAGGAGGTGGCAACTGCCCATGTTGCGGCAGTGAGCAAGGGACGAAGGCAACCTCACCAGCTTTGTGAGAGAGAATGGTGAGGACCCCTGATTGGGACGTACCGATAGTGGGTTTTCACCGTCGGCGACGGCGACCGCATCTACACTAAGCATCCACCCCTTCCCCCAGCGGACGTGATCCGCCGGGATGTTACAGATGTGGCCACAGTCGTTTTGTGCGAGAGAGTGTGAAGAGAGCAACCCTAGAAAGCAACTGTGTAGGCTGGCCCATCCTGACTATGTATATAGTGGAGTGGTTTCCTTTTCTCTCAATATGAACCTATCATATTGCGTAGGTGCCACTAAAGAAAAAATATATATTTATAAATGACACGGCACCTGCTACTAGTTCCCCTATAAATCTTGCGCTTGGCATCTCCAAAATATTAACCTTACGATTGGCTCTTCGCCTCTTTGGGAAGACGAGCAATAGTGGTACTGAAGTATATATCGTTCTGGCTATATGAGACCGAATGAATTGCTGCACGTCCATGATACGTCTCCAACGTATCTAGAATTTATGAAGCATTCATGCTATTTTATTATCTGGTTTGAATGATTACGGGCTTTATTATACACTTTTGTATTACTTTTTGGACTAACCTATTAACCGAAGGCCTAGCCCATATTGTTGTTTTATTGCCTGTTTCAGTATTTCGAGGAAATGGAATATCAAACGAAGTCCAAACGGAATTAAACCTTCGGCAGCGTGATTTTTTGGAAGATTATAATCCTGGAGACTTGGAGTTCACGTCAGAAGATCCTCGAGGGGGGTAGGAGATAGGGGGCGCCCCCCCCCCCCCTACTAGGTGTGCCCCCTGTCTCGTGGGCCCCTCGAGCACCTCCTCGACCGACTTCTTTTGCCTATATAAGCCTACGTACCCTAAAAACATCGAATATCAAGATAGATTGGGAGTTCCGCCGCCGCAAGCCTCTGTAGCCACCAAAAAACTCCCAGGAGCCCGTTCTGGCACCCTGCCGGAGGGGGAACCCATCACTGGTGGCAATCTTCATCATCCCGGCGCTCTCCATGACGAGGAGGGAGTAGTTCAGCCTCGGGGCTGAGGGTATGTACCGGTAGCTATGTGTTTGATCTCTCTCTCTCTCTCTCGTGTTCTCTCTATGGCACGATTTTGATGTTTCGCGAGCTTTGCTATTATAGTTGGATCTTATGATGTTTCTCCCCGTCTACTCTCTTGTGATGAATTGAGTTTCCCTCTTGAACTTATCTTATCGGATTGAGTCTTTATTTGAAGACACTTGATGTATGTCTTACCGTGTTTATCTATGGTGACAATGGGATATCACGTGCCACTTGATGTATGTTTTCGTGACCAACTTGCCGGTTCCGCCCACGAACCTATGCATAGGGGTTGGCACACGTTTTCTTGACTCTCTGGTAGAAACTTTGGGGCACTCTTTGAAGTACTTTGTGTTGGTTGGATGAATCTGAGATTGTGTGATGCATATCATATAATCATGCCCACGGATACTTGAGGTGACATTAGGGTTTTGGTTGATTTGTGTCTTAAGGTGTTATTCTAGTACGAACTCTTTAATAGATCAATCCGAAAGATTAACTTTGAGGTGGTTTCGTACCCTACCATAATCTCTACATTTGTTGTCCGCTATTAGTGGCTTTGGAGTGACTCTTTGTTGCATGTTGAGGGATTGTTATATGATCTATCTATTTTATTATTGTTGAGAAAACTTGCACTAGTGCAAGTACTCACTTTTATCATTAGTTACCTTGCTGTTTTTATATTTTCAGATTACAAAAACCTATATGTACTATCCATATTGCACTTGTATTACCTTCTCTCGACAAACTAGTGCACCTATATAATTTGCCATTGTATTGGGTGTGTTGGGGACACAAGAGACTCTTTGTTATTTGGTTGCAGGGTTGTTTGAGAGAGACCATCTTCATCCTATGCGTCCCACAGATTGATAAACCTTAGGTCATCCACTTGAGGGAAATTTGCCACTGTCCTACAAACCTATGCACTTGCAGGCCCAACAACATCTACAAGAAGAAGGTTCTGTAGTAGACATCAGTCCACCATGTGGGCGTGGGTCGAGGGGCGAGGGACAGTGCGTACTATTACGTCCGTTTCACAATATGGACTACATATGAAGCAAAATGAGTGAATCTACACTCTAAAATACGTCTATATACATCAGTGTTTCGAGTATGTACTAGTAGTTCATATTGAAATCTACTAAAGGACGTATATATTCCAAACAATATGAAAATCTCTCTAACCAATGCAGTAGGGACGAGGAGTAAACGGAGGGAGTAGTAAAATTTTCTCCTTGTCCAGCGAGCAACCGCGCGTGTGGGTGAGGGAGCGGGCGTAAGGCGTACAGTAGTACTACTAGTACTAGTAAGCAAGCTTCACCTCGTCTTGCGAGCCACCACGCCCATTTGTGGGGGAGATGGCGTACTAAGCAAGCTTCTCCTCGTTCTGTGAGTTGACGGGACACATCAAAAGTACTCCAGTGTATAGAGCCTTGCCTCTAAGGTAGGCCCCGCATGGTTTGCCTATTTTTTAACATAACGCGTCAAGTCGCAATTTGTTTGTTCACCCGTCACTACTAGAAAAAAGGCTGTTAGTGGCGCACCTATTTTTGCCATTAATGGCGCACTATAGGTGCGCCACTATTACCACGCCACTAGTAACAAATACTAATGGCGCACCTCTGGTGCGCCATTAGTATTGTAGGTAACAGTGGCGCACCTTGTAGTGCGCCATTACTATTGCTACAGGTGCGCCACTTGTAACTTTTTGTTTGAAATTTTTTGTTTTTTTTTAATTTTGAAGGCGGGAAAATAGTAGTGGCGCACCGTCTAACCCCAACTGTGCGCCATTGCTATTTTTGAATTTTGAATTTGGATCTGGATCTAGATCTTGCTCATTATTTGGCTTGCTTTTTTGCTTGGATTTTTTTTCAAATTTCGTTCTCGACCGGGATCTGGTACGTTCTTTGTGCCGGGGGAGCTCCACATGTGGCTGGAAATAGAGGAGGAGGGAGGAGAGACCATGCGGAGGAGAGGAGGGAGGAGAGACTGTGAGGAGGGAGGAGGAGGTCGCCCTCGCCAGGAGTGGTGTGACCGACCTCGCAAGGATCGCTGGCAGGACCAGCCTCACGAGGAAGCCTGGAGGGATCAGCCTCGTGAGATCTCAAGCAGGGCAACGCAGGCCTTCCTCCTCTACCGCCACCACCAAGAAGGAATGATGACCCCCAACAGGACGAGGGGGCTGGGGGCTTCCAGGAGCCACGTGCTATCGCTTGCATCTTGGGTGGTGCCCAGGCCCCAGCCTCTCAGTGCATCTTCAAGTAGTTCGCTCGCGAGGTGAATGCAGCCCTCCCCAAGCTCGAGGCCATGTGCCCGCTCAGGTGGTCCAAGTGCGTTATCACTTTCAGCTCGGCAGATCAACTCAAGTGTGCGGCTACAGCTGGTGTCCTCCCAATGCTTTGTTCCCCAATCATCAGCAACGTGCAAGTTACCAGGACCCTCATCAACGGTGGCGCAGGGCTCAATGTTATGTCTGTCGAGATGTTCAACAACCTTCAAGTGCCATATGATCAACTTCAGCCTACCAAGCCTTTCTCAGGAGTTATTGACGGATCCACCACTCTGATAGGGCAGGTCCGCCTCCCTGTCACTTTCGGACAGCGCAACAACTACCACACCAAGCTCATCGACTTCGACGTCACCCACATTCGCCTGCCATACAACTACAACAAATATGTCAACTTGTGACCTTGGCTATTGGTCACTGAATGGTCATTATTTTCCACTTGTGACCATTTTGTGACCAAAAACAGATGGTCAAAAGTTGACGGCCATAAACTAAAATAAACGACCTTCTCTGTGAGAAGGTCGTAGACGTTTACGACCAAAATATGCCTACTTTTTCGTTTTGGTCAATATCAGCCTCCCCAGGCCACATAGGCATCCGACCTGGCAATCTGATGTGGCACAAGAATCAGCCGGGTCCAATTCGGTGTTCTACATGGGCCGAGCCCATTAATTCAGCCCATTTATATATTTTTTCCTATGAATTTCTTGTGAGCTAAATGGACCAAGCCCAACATTGCAGCCTTTTTATTTTTGGGCATGGCCTTTTTGTCTAAAAAAATTCATTATTTTCTTTTTTCTAAATTGGGTTCACTAGTCAGGTGGGTCCCCATTGTCAGGTTCTAGTACTGGGTCCTAGCCGTCAGGGCAATATTCTTCGTTTTTTTATTTCACGCAGATAAATACCTGGTATTTACATTGGCACACAGAAAACACAGGGAATACTTCAAATATTATCAACCATCAAAGTGCTACATCATATAACACACATACAAATGTGATAAGCATCAAGTTTACAATCATATAACAAGCTCCACAAGTGTACAATCACATGAGCTAGTTCTGCTCCACAAGTGTACAATCACAAGTTCTACTACATCATACACACACGAACTATGCTTCACGAAGAAACATGAGCAGTATAAAGGGCTTCATTAGTGCAAAACATGACAGTTGACAGCAGTATTAGAACTATGTTTCCTCCGACTTCTTTGTCCTGATTAGCATCTACACGTTACAGATCAATATTGATCAATTATAAGCCACAACTTCAAATGCCCATACAATTTGTAGTTGCTTAAAAAACAAAGCAAGCGAGTACTCAAGAGCTTTGGTTAAAACCCATCAAACAGAGATAAAAACTGGCAAACTATACATCCACTTACAACATAGCAAAAGGAACGAAAAATACACATGATTAAGTTATATATATATCATTCATGTTGGAACAAAGAGCAGACTAACTGACACAATGTGGTAACTAAATCATTCAGTCCCTGAGACTGATTGGATGTCAGTTTATTTTACTGCCTGTACCTATTGGTAAATTAAATTACTAATCGGAGGAAATATTTAAGCAGCCCAATTACCTACCAGATGAAAAAAGTTAGATGAAAAAATCACCATGCAAATCCAACCTTAAGTTATTATAGCAGGCCAATGTAGAATCTAGTTAGATTATTTCACAAACATGTATTGATCCCTAGTGTTGACTGTATCTGCATCTAAACGGAATACTGATCCATAGTGTTGACTAAATCTGCATATAAACTGAATATTGTTAACTGAATATAGACAAGTGATATGCTAATCAGGTGTCAGAATTATATCTGATTCAACAAGGTTAACCAAATTTCCACATAGTTTTGGGGCAATTCTATTTATCTACAGTGATTGGCAGCTATGGATGGCAATGTGATAGTAAAGACGAACTTGTGGCTGATCATTTGCATTCAGGTAACTATGGCAGTGACGCAAATAGACTTGTGGCTGCTCATTCACTAGCTATGGCAATGACACAAACAGACTTGTGGCTGCTCATTCACATTCACAGCAACACTTCGTCATTCATCTACAAGCAATTATTGACCATCATATCAGACGGGTTAGGAAGGGTCACCTGACATATTGAACTCGATGTTGCAGCAGGCCGATGACGTGGTGGTACAGAGCAGGCCCTTTGTGGTTGGCTAGATGCGCCCCTCCTCCTCCTGCTCCTCGAGCAGGACAAGGACGGCGGCCGCTAGGCTCGTTGAGATTGTGATGCTGGGGGAGGCGGGAAAGCCCGTGAGGTACTCCATGGCGCCGAGTGCATCATGTGCGGCAGGATGCCGATCGCCAGGTTGACCGTGATCACAAACAACAACATTTGAAACTAATGGCGGCAGCATCCTTATGGGGCCCTTGACCTTGAGCTGCTTCTCCTTGGCGCCCTTCACCTGATCCGAGGTCACTGTTCAACAAACGCACGCACAAATGCAGCAGATCGGAGATGCACAAATCCAGCCTCATCCAACCAAGCACTAACAAACAACACGAATGATACTAACATATGCCATACAGTAGTCTTGGAAGTGTGTAGTGAATTTGCACAGGAGTACGTACGTACAACACAGTAGAAACCTCAAGAATCATTGTGTGGAATACAATGAGGAATGTTTGTTGGGTCGAGGATGGGTCAGGTGCACTTGATCACGACGACGGGGCAGCCCATGCTGTTGATGTAGTAGTTCCTCACACTACCCAAGAACATCCTGTTCAACCAAAGGAACCAGATGGGCTTGTTTCTTTCATACACAAAAGGTGATGCCTATCATACAAGCAGGCAGGCAACTGTCCTAGAAAATTCATGATATAAATAGATTACAAGATGAACTCCCCGAAAAAAATCATTAAATGAACTGATCTAGAAGGTTACTACAGTGCTACTACATGGCTGCACTAATGAATGTGAAGATGCAGTTCTAGATACGTAGGATTTGAATCAATTTTGGATGTACAAAATTGAGTCCTTCACTGTGACCGTGAGAGATTTCTGAGAAGTAATGCAAGTCGGTATTCAGTAGCTACTACTAAGACAAACTGATAGAACAATTCTATCCACGGCACTCAGTTCTATGGAAAGAAAAACGCTATGCGCTACAGATCATGAGAAATTTATCTATACACATGCAGTCTCATGTTTGCAGCAGCAGATGTAACACATACTTCACACTGTATCAGATTCATACGCAAAATGTTGTTTATATAGTAGCACAGTTCTTTGAGAACCCACTTTTTCCCAAATATTATAGTGTGTCAGTAAACACGGATGATATCTGCAGTCGAATTTGGAACGAACGAATTTAACTACAATCTAAAAGTGTTGTACTGGCAAGAAAACTGATTTCAGAAACCGCAATTTTGTTTATAGTTTGCATTTGTGTCAGGCAGCAAGCCAGCGCCAGAACAATGAGAAATTCAGCTCACCAAAACGCAGAAGATAGTGCTGGTATGTAAGTTACCTCTTAACGGGGCCGAAAGCACGGCACCCCATTCTTCAGAGCTAAATGTGTAAGAAGTTTGATATAAATTGTGAGTAGACCAATTCTTCAGAGCTAAATGTGCAACGAGGTTCTGAATATTGTCACTTTGAAGGGTTACTATTCCTAGTTTTGAGAAGCCAAGACGACACCAAGCTTATAATCAATCCAAGATGACAGCACGTCCAAGATCTTATGGCCAAGGCGGAAATGCAATCATAAGATTTACCACATAGAGCATAGGACATAAGCAGAGGGGAGGAATCAATGGGATAACTTAGAGGAGAGAAATCGACAATGAGGACGGCCAAGGCGATGGACCACCTCCCCGTGTAGTCGGCCTTGTAGTCGATCCACCTCCCCAAGCGCATGACGACGGCCTCCCACTCAGCAACGTGCTTGGTGACAATGTTGCGACAGGTCTCGTTGTACTCACCGATGCCGAGGTCGAGCACCTACTTGTACCTTTTTCCAAGTCATAACAAAATGAATCATAATATCCTTTTTCCAAGGACGATCAGGTTAGAAAATAAAAGGAATAACAAGACCAAGGTTCAAGCTCATGTAACAAACCTGAATAAAGCTCGGGTGCAGAAACGAGATTTATTTAGTATTGTTGGCTAAATCAAACGAATCAACTGAGTTGCAGTTTCAAGTTCCATAATGATTTATGTCCCGAATAACATTCATATTTTACTTATCTACAAGATTATAGCAGTTCCAGAAAATCCCAACACCTAGCAGATTCAGTTAACTATTTTTCAGACTACAGCAATTTTAGTGAACTGTTTTAACACCTAACAGTTTCAGACTTCCACAGATTCAGACTAGAGCAATTTCAGTAAGACAAGTAGATTAACACCTAACAGTTTCAGACTTCAATAGAATCAGACTAGAGCAAAAATTTATATATATTCTGCTACACAGAACAGAAATCCTTGGCGACCAGCTCCTGAGACGGCCACTGTTGGCTGTAATCCTGTGTTTCCAGAACCAAACCAGAGAGTTTCAGCAAGCCAGTGGACTGAAAACATAGCAGGAACCAATGGCAGAATCAATGGAGAGAGGGGCCTGGGACGCCAACGCATGCACCAGAGGTGGAAAGCTGTCTTCGGCGGCGCGGCGCGGCATGGAGAAGCCGCCGTGGGTGCTGGTGTTGGAAGCGGTGAGCGTCTTGCCGAACATGTGCGGCATCCTCGCGAAGCGCTGCTTGACGGCCTCGCCGTCCTCGCCACCGCTCCCGTCCTTAGTCGACTCGCGCATCCGCCGGACCACCTCCTGCAGTAGATCAGGCCGAGGCTCAGCAAAACACCGCCACAGAAAGTGAAACGAATCAAATAGAGCCGCCATTGTCATAGTCAAGACTCAGAGCACGGGCATGCCGGCACACACACACCTCATTCCCAGGGAGCAGCGAGAGCTGCGCGTACACCTCGTCCATGGACGCGTCCGCCTGCGAAGCGCAAAACCAACCAACCATGGCCGCTACAGGATCTGGCCGCTGCTGGTTCTGGCCATGGACGTGCGGTGTGGATAGGTTGAGGGCACGAGTGAGGAGGGTCCGACCCGGCCATGGGAGAGGAGGGGAGGGGAGTGGTCGCCGGTGGTCGAGGTTGGCGGAGACGATGGAGGTCGGCGGCGGGTAGTTCACCCTCGGGGTTGAGGGTATGTACTAGTAGCTATGTGTTTGATCTCTCTCTCTCTCTCTCTCGTGTTCTTGAGGTGATACAATCTTGATGTATCACGAGGTTTGCTATTATAGTTGGATCTTATGATGTTTCTCCCCCTCAACTCTCTTGTGATGAATTGAGTTTTCCTCTTGAAGTTATCTTATCGAATTGAGTCTTTAAGGATTTGAGAACACTTGATGTATGTCTTGCCATGCCTATCTGTGGTGACAATGAGATATTCACGTGATCTACTTGATGTATGTTTTGGTGATCAACCTGCAGGTTCAATGAACTTATGCAAAGGGGTTGGCACATGTTTTCGTCTTGACTCTCCGGTAGAAACATTGGGGCACTCTTTGAAGTACTTTGTATTGGTCGAATAGATGAATCTGAGATTGTGTGATTCATATCGTATAATCATGCCCACTGATACTTGAGGTGACATTGGAGTATCTAGGTGACATGAGGGTTTTGGTTGATTTGTGTCTTAAGGTGTTATTCTAATACGAACTCTATGATAGATCGAACGGAAATAATAGTTTCGTGTTATTTTACTATGGACTCTTGAATATATCGAGCAGAAAGGATAACTTTGAGGTGGTTTCGTGCCCTACCATAATCTCTTTGTTTGTTCTCCGCTATTGGTGACTTTGGAGTGACTCTTTGTTGCATGTTGAGGGATAGTTATATGATACAAGTATGTTCTTATTGTTGAGAGAACTTGCACTAGTGAAAGTATGAACCCTAGGCCTTGTTTTCTAGCATTGCAATACCGTTTGTGCGCACTTTTATCATTAGTTACCTTGCTGTTTTTATATTTTCAGAATACAAAAACCTATATCTACCATCATATTGCACTTGTATCACCATCTCTTCGCCGAACTAGTGCACCTGTACAATTTACCATTGAATTGGGTGTGTTGGAGACACAAGAGACTCTTTGTTATTTGGTTGCAGGGTTGTTTCAGAGAGACCATCTTCATCCTACGCCTCCCACGGATTGGTAAACCATAGGTCATCCACTTGAGGGAAATTTGCTACTGTCCTACAAACCTCTGCACTTGGAGGCCGAACAACGTCTACATGAAGAAGCACTACTAGGGAAAAGGCTAGCAGCAGCGCGGGTTTTAGGTGTATCAGTAGCGCGGGGTGGGGCGCTACTAATAAGTCGCTACAGCTAACATATAGCAGTAGCGCGTTGGCACCGGCGCTACTGCTACACAATTGTAGCAGCAGCGCGGTTACTGGGAGCACGCTACTGCTAGTAGCTCTAGCACCCTTTATAGCAACGCGCTACTGCTATAGAGGCGCTGCTGCTAACTTCTATACACTCGCTACTGATAATTTAACAGGTTTTTTGTTTTTTTGGGCATATTTGTTTTGTATTTGAACAGGCTTTATAGAAGAATCTTTAGCACATAGAAATGTCATCATGATACACATACAAATGCCTGCGAGACCACGAATATAATCATAGCATATACATACAAATAGTCTCATCATAATCATCATCCAACACAAAGTGGTCTCTTGTCATCATCTTGAAAATAGCGATACAAGTCCTTGATTACTTGCAAATACATTGTCATCCATCTAAACAATGGTATACGTGAAAAGAGCTATCACTTTGAGTACATGAGTTCGTATCCCTCTCTCGCATTAGCGTGAACCTAAACTAACTACTGCCTGTCGCTCGAAAACCGGAAACCGGCAACACCTGGGCCTGACACTCCGGCCACTCATCGTATATATACTCCTGGCGTAGCACTTCTTCGCCATCGATGATCTATGCAACTGCATCGCCACATGAGTAGATGATAGGCAACATATATAGTGGAGCAATAGAAAGAGAAAGACTTGACAAAAATAGAAACAACATATCATAAGCATAAATAACAAAGTTCATCGTAACCAAAATGCCCTAACTAGAGTGATCTTCGCTAGTCCAGAGGAGGACGGTTTAATTACATCACAAATAAAGTTTCACTGCGCATAACTCAAAGTTTTGTCATACAGAAAGTATGGACTAAACAGACACATTGTCATATATTGAGAATCACTCCAACATGCCGTGCCATCCATCGAGGTCAGGGAGATAGTCCCCGACCTTAGTGAAAGGCTTCATGTCGAGACGCGGAGAGGCTATGCATGTTCGGATGTCTTCCCGCGACATTTGTCCTCCGTAGAACATCCCTGTTTTTCCGACGACCTCTTTCATGATGATTTGGGCAAGTTCGCGATGGATGTTATATAACTCAGCTCGAAGTCGATGATCCTCGATATCTCCTATGTCCTTTGCCCATTGCAGAATATGGGCATCGCCAGATCTAGGTGACATGTGAAGGTTCTGGTGATCCCGTCTGTACTCCAGCATGTGGTGTAGGACATAGAATCCATCATTAAGAGAATCGTTCGTTTGCTGGATGCAGCAGAAGTCGGTCTTATGGCTGAAGGCGGCCCTGCCGCCCCTTCTCTTCTTGTCCCCAACCTCTCCACCCCTTGCTTGGTAGTAAAACATAGCACTATCGAGAACATCTTTGATGTGGGTGTAATCCTTTTTGTGACTGTTCTTCGCCGAGTCCAAGTATAGAGCATGGGAGAATCGGGGGTAGAGGATTTTGAGGACGACGCGCCCGCCGCTGCGCAAAATAAGTACACCTCAAATTAATTAGCCTCCACCGTGCAAATGAATTATTGAAATCAAAGGAAGGATAGCAGCGCGGATGACTTACACGGGATGATAAGGCACGAGAATCGCCTCCTTGTCCTTATTGGCGAGCATGAAACTGACGATGTAATCCGTCGCGTATTCACGCTGCTCTACACAGACTCCCAAGAAGCTCTCGTGCATGTAGTACGGGTCAGCGACACAGATATGACGTATCTGCTCAACCCCAATGATGTAGTTCATGTGCAAGGCATAAAGCGGACAAATGTAAAATCCAGCTTCTTCACGTGAACCATGTCGAATATGTAATCGAATGGGAGGAAGAACTTATCCACAGGGAAGCTGTCGACATACGACATTTGCCGTGAAATGTTAACCACGTAGAGTGGGTGTCGCTGTCAAAACCGGTGGATCACAGGTAGGGGGTCCCGATCTGTGCGTCTAGGCGGATGGTAACAGGAGACGAGGGACACGATGTTTTTACCCAGGTTCGGGCCCTCTTGATGGAGGTAAAACCCTACGTCCTGCTTGATTAATATTGATGATGTGGGTTACAAGAGTAGATACGGACGTGGGTAACCCAACCGCGCCCGTCGCCACGCCCCCTCCATCGAAGGCGGGTTCCAAACGGTCACGGAGACGGCTCTCGGTATTCTTCCTCTTTATAATGAGACCAAGGCCGGTTCTTTTCCTTCAATCCTCAATCGAATCCGCCCCTCGCCCCCGAGTTCCAACACCCAGGGCTCTAGATTCGGGTACCTTCGACCTTCGACAATGTCCAGCTCCGTCCCACGGGGCCGGTGGATGCCCTCCTCCGTCACGGAAGAAGATGTGCTGAAGCTGAGAGACGCCAGGTATTTGACCTATGAGATTTCGCATAGGTTGCCTGCCCGAGGGCAAGTTATCCCTACTCCCGAGCCCGGCGAGAGCATTGTGTTCGTGTCTCACCTCCGTAGGGGTTTAGGCTTCCCGATGGACCCCTTCGTGAGGGGGCTCATGTTTTACTATGGGCTGGAATTCCATGACTTGGCTCCGGAGTCCATCGTCCACATCTCATCGTTTATTGTCGTTTGCGAAGCTTTTCCCCGCACTACCCCTCACTTCGGCTTGTGGCTCAAAACCTTCAATGTGGAGCCGAAGATGATCGAGGGGCGTCACGCAGAGTGCGGAGGGGCGTTTATAAGCAAGAGGGCCGATGCTCCATGGCCTGAGGGCTCTTTTCAAGAGGAGCTCGGCATGTGGCAACAGGAGTGGTTCTATATCACCGCTCCCAGGGGCAGTAGGCAGAGGCCGCCGCCCGTCTTCCGCTCGGGCCCTCCACAACAGTTGACGTCATGGATCGACAGGGGGTGTGACTGGGGGACGCCCCTTTTGCAGGACCGGATACGAGGCCTCCAAGAAAGGGGGATCAATCTAGTCGCAGTAGTACAGGTTATGCTGATCCGGCGCCTACTGCCCTGCAAACGTCGCCCCCTCCGCCTGTGGGAATTTAATCCGGAGGGGCCACAAGCTCTTCAACACTTTATGGGTTTGACACCCATGGAGATGTACAAACTGTTCTTCGGATCGCAAGAGATGCGTCCGGATTTGACCGAGGACGCTGGCCTAAGCTGCAATCACCCGGATACTCAAGTAAGTAGCCCTGTGTCCGGACACACTATCCACTTATTTATCGTGGGTTCGCCCTTTAACCAACTATCCCTTGAACAGGAGTGGATAGCACTAGTGAAACTGATACGGTGTCCGGCCCCCTCCCTGAGACCACGGAAGATCCCGTGTTAATCAAAATGTTGGAAGTTGCACCCTCAGAGGAGGGTGAAGGGGGGCTTTATGGCCTTCCTTCGGAACAGTGTGGATGGCAACAAGAGTGGTTTTATATCACAGCTCCCAGGGGCACCAAATGGCGGTCATGGGTCAATAAAGGGCTTGACCGGGGGCCATGCAAGGACGTGCCCTTGCTGCAGGGCCGCATTCGAGACCTCCTAGAGAGAGAGAGAGCGATCTGGTCGTAGTAGCGCAGGTCATGCTAATTCGTCGCATCCTGCCCTGCAAATGTCGCCCCCTCCGCCTGTGGGAATTTAACCCGGAGGGACCACGAGCTCTCCAACATTTTATGGGCGCGACGCCCGTGGAGATGTACAAGCTTTTCTTCGGATCACAAGAGATGTGTCCGGACTTGACCGAGGACGCAGGTCTGAGCTGCAATCGCCCGGATACTCAAGTAAGTAGCCCTGAACCCGGACACGCTATCCCACATTTATCATGAATTTCCTCTCACGGGAGCCGTCCCATGAACATGAGTTCATAGCGAAAGTGAAGCTAATCAGGTGTCCGGCCCCCCTCCCTGAGACCATGCTGGATCTCGTGTTGACCAGGATGCTGGAGGTTGTGCCTTCAGAAGAAGGTGAAGGGGGGAACAAGGAAGCTACTGCCTCCGTGAAGGAGGCTGTCAGGCAAGGAGGGATCGAGAATCCCTCCATCCAAGGGAAGAAGAGGATCGCCTCTGAAGACCCGGAGATCATGGTCTCAAAGCGGGGGAAGAAATCTTCGTCAAAGGGTCCGGCGCCGAGAGATGTCTCGGCCGCATTATGCCCCCAAGGGGATCAGCCCTCCACCGAGCCGTAAGTAAAAAGGGGATTTTTTATTAGATATCCCGACACTATTTCTGACAACCGAAATTTTACCTTGTAGTCCGGATCTCAGCCCTTCTCAGCAGAGCTCATCTTGGGGGGATCTTCGTCCGGAGATGATAGAGAGCGAAACGCCTCCCCCTGTCGTACCGTCTTACGAGGCGGGCAACCCTGAGGTGTCGTCATGGAGGGTTTCTCCGAGTCCGGCAGGGCCGGAAGGTAGTCGTATGTCCCCTCAAAGCCCTCCACGTCCGGACTTCAAAAAAGGCCATCAGACGAGTCCGGCACCATATGGTGCACGTTCACGGAAGGATCTGCTCGGGCGAGCGCTTATCTCAGAAGATCACCGTGCGTTAATGAGTACGGTGATTAAAAGGATTTCATCCGCTGAGAGCGGATTGCATGAAGCCGTCAGAACTTTGCTGACAGGTTTTGAGGTACATGAAATGATGTACCTTCTGACAGTTTTGCATATAGAATGTGCCCTGTATAGATAGTAGCGCATGAGACTCGGTGCGTTGTCAAAAATGATAGCGCGCCAAGGATCATAATCCCAGGTATAATATGCGCTCTTCCTATGTAGGTGGCGAAGCGTCCGGTGGCAAGCCGGAATTATGAATTTGCCAAACTAAAGCGGCAACTTGACGTGGCGGATTCTGGCATCGCACTTGTCAATAAGCGGCTTGACGAGTCACAATGTATGCAGCTTCTCCGCGGACACCGGGTAAGGTAGCTTAATGTCTGTGCCTTACAACATGTATGCTTGACACAAATGGTTCCGCTGCCATGGAGAACCTTCGGGCGGAACTCGCCCGAGCCAAGGAGCAAGCCCGGAAAAGTGATGCGGCTGCTTTAAAAGCGGCCGAAGAGCTGAGAGCCGAACATGCTGCTCACTGCCGAAGCAAGAAAGAAATGGCTGAGATGCCGTGAAGTTGAAGAATGCTACCGACCGTTGCGAGCTTCTTGAAAAAGAAGGTCGAGAGGAACAAGAGGACCTGAAAAAGGCCGCTACTGAGGCCAAGGATGCTTGTTCTGCGATGAGAGCTATGAAAGAGGAGCTACATCAGGCCGAAGATATTGCGGCTGGAAAGCCTTTTCTGCTGTGGAGGAAATTCATGGATCCTAAGTATGCTCAGTTGGACCAGCTGTGGAGTGCGGAAGATGCTTATCTGGATTTGGCGGCAAGTGCGGCGGACGCGGCCGAACACTTCCGAGATCATGAGAATCACGAAACAGGAAAGGTTTTTTGGTCGCAGTTCCATAATCCAGATCGTCCACTTTCATTAACCGATCGTTTGGCCGAATGGGCGGAGCTAAATTGGTTATCTGGACTTGCCATGAAGGATGTCGTGAGTCTTTTGTGGTCTCAGAGGCCTGAGCCGAAGAGTTATTTTGGCTTGGTGCAGCAGTTCCTTGGTGCGGTGCCGCATATTGGTGCAATGAAGCGGCCAGTGTGCATAGAGGGTGCGCGGATGGCTCTTGCCTGTGTAAAGACATACTGGGCGGAGATGGAGGCCACCGACGTTGCATCCCAAGATTCGGACAGAAGCCGAGTGCCTGTCGAGCACTATTTCGAGGAAGTCCTGCAGGGCGCTCGTTTAATAGAGTCGAAGTGCTCGAAGGATATTATGTTCTAATGACATGTATGATTTGTGAAACAATGTTTCAATATAATATAAGGGCTTTTTATACTTGTGCGTTCAATTATTAAAACACCTCCTGTGTGGCCGTTAATGTATATGCGTATATAACCTGAAAGATGGCAGTCCTTGGCTTCAGCCCCCACGCACATAATGCGGGGGTGTTTGCAAAAAAGGCACATTTTCACACTTAATCCAACGTCTTGGTCCTGTAAAGGAGGTGATAGCATAGCAAACTAGGCAACCGGACTATAATGCTTTATCACTTTCACTTAGCCATATGAGTTCGATGGTGGGGCTACTATATAGCCCCTGGGGAACCGCGCTCTGCCGAATTTGGGGCGCGTATGTGCCTTACCGGGAAACGGTCCTTTGTTAATGCGGAGGAATTCTAAACATTCCTGTGGGTCATCGAGTGGTTGACCAGTCTCACGCTATATCATGACAGTCAGTTTTTGGCTTTCTCTACCGAGGTGCTCACCAGGCCGAACCGGGGCACAATCACAGTAGTTCTCCTGGTGCCGTGTTAGCCGATAGAACGGAATGTAAGGCAGCAAAACACGGGAGCGGGGCAAACCCAACATTTGACCAAAGACATGATTCGGAGTTGATGCATATAAGGCCTAACTCGAGACGCCGAACACTCCCTAAGGTATTCAGTCTTTATGAAAACGGGCAGAACAATGCCCTAAGCCCCTGGTGTCCAGGTACGCGCAAAAAATTCTGATGCGGCCGATGCCAAAACGCCAGCCTCCTCCTTAGTTATATCAAGAAACCGGGGGATGTGTATCAACAAGAGATAGTAAAAAAGGTTTACGCAGGGTCTTAACCTGAAAAGAATCCTTGCGACGGGTCCCTACTGCACGTCTGCGCCTGTGTCTCCGTTGTGCCGTATCCTGGACGGGTGTAGCACGGTGTTCATCTGTAAAAGAGAAGAACTTAGTTGAAAAATCGTGCAAAAATGTACTTTATATTAAATAAACAGAGTACGATTCGAAAAAGCGAATAAAATTGAGCTTTATTGTCTCTTGTTGTACATGCATGCAGCCCCTTGTACGGGGGTGTGCGGCTAGTAGGCCTTTATATATTTATGTCGGACTCGTCTAGCTGTGTCCGGGGTTCAAATGACATGTTCAGGTGCTTGGTTTAGCAGAGCCGGATTAGTGTGTGACTGTCCAGGCAATCTCACGTTCTTCCGTGCTCGAGTAACTCTTCATACTGCCCTTTAATGAGATGATGCCGCGGGGACCATGCATTTTAAGTGTAAGAGAGGCATAATGCGGTATTGCGTTAAAGCGGGCGAAAGCTTCACGTCCCAATAGTGCTTGATAGCTACTTTTGAATGGGGCGATATGGAAGGTTAACTTTTTGCGGCGGAAGTTGTCGGATGAGCTGAACACAACTTCTAGCAGTAGGGAGCCCATACAATGGGCATATAGGCCTGGCATTACCCCCTTGAAGGAGGTGTCGCTGTGGCGAATTTTGGTTGGGTCTATCCCCATTTTGCGGATTGTGTCCTGATATAGCAGGTTTAGATCACTACCGCCGTCCATTAGGACTTCTGTGAATTGGAGTTCGTCGATTATAGGGTCTAATATCAGGGCAGTCCATCCTGCATTCTGGATACTTCCGGAATAATCCTGATGATCAAAGGTGATTGGTTTTGACAACCAATATCGAGACTCCACTCGGATAGGCAGTGCAGCACGTATTTCTATGGGCGCCATTCTGAATTCCCTTTTAGCACGTATTTCTACGGGCGCCGTTTTGACTTCTTGTGGGAAATTCTTTTGTTTTTCGGTGCTCTTCTTGTGGGGTTCGTCATCATCCTCGCTTGGTGTGTCGAGCCCCTTGTGTTCGGCATTGAGTTTGCCGGACTTCTTGAAGACCCAGCGATCTCTGTCGGTATGGTTTGCAGGCTTCCCGGGGGTACTGTGGATTTGGCATATTTTGTCCAAGATTTTGTTTAAGTTGGATAGCTCGTGGCTGTTATCCTTGAGGGGCAGTTTTTTATGATTCTGCCGAGAGCGTTTGAATCCGGCGTTGACTGCCATGCTCTTCGGGCTGTTTCCCCTTGTCCGGCGCTAGTCCCTGCTGCGTTGTGGTTTCCCGTTTCCATCTCTGACTTCGGATGTACTTGGGTCGCTGGCACTACCTCTTGCCAGCCAACTATCTTCTCCCGCACAAAAGCGGGTCATGAGGCTTGTTAGTGCGGCAATTGTTCTTGGCTTTTCCTGGCCAAGGTGCCTGGTGAGCCATTCGTCTCGAATGTTGTGTTTGAAAGCTGCTAAGGCTTCGGCGTCCGCACAGTCGACTATTTGGTTCTTTTTGGTGAGGAACCTGTTCCAGAATTTGCGGGCTGACTCTCCGGGTTGTTGAGTTATGTGACTTAGATCGTCTGCATCCGGAGGGCGGACATAAGTCCCTTGAAAATTTTCCCTAAAAGCATCCTCGAGCTCTTACCAACTTCCAATGGTGTTTTCAGGGAGGCTTTTAAGCCAGTGCCGTGCTTGCCCTTTGAGCTTGAGGGGTAAGTTTTTTATGGCGTGGAGATCATCTCCTCTAGCCATGTGTATGTGGAGGATGTAATCCTCAATCCAGACTCCCGGGTCTGTTGTTCCGTCGTATGCCTCTATGTTTACGGGTTTAAATCCCGTTGGGAATTCGTGATCCTGCACCTCATCGGTGAAACATAGGGGGTGTGCGGCTCCCCTATATTTGGGTGTGCCGTGATGTCCGGATATTTGGCGTGTTGCATTGCTTAGAAGAGATTGCTTTCTTGGCCCGTAGATGGACCTAACTGGGCCATCCTCTTGATGCGAATCCTTATGCGGATCACGTGCCGGCTTGTGTGCGGCGCCTCTTGTCGCTCTATGCTTGTCATGTGGTCGTCCATCCGACCGGGCGGCCTCTTTGTTATTTGATTGCGGGGGCTCTAAGGCCTCCTCATCGAACTCGGGCAGTAGTTTGCGCTTCGGGTAGCTCTTTGTTTGGCGACTGTCGCCGTATTTGTCTGCGGTGTTGAGTACTTTGCCCTATCTGATTCTGAGTGCATCTTCCGCTGTTTTGAGCTTCCGCTTTTGCTTTTTCAGGCTACGCGCAGTGGCCACGAGCCTTTTGTGGAGGTTCTTCTGCTCCAACAACTTGTTCGGTGCGAGATCGTCCGGACTTTTATCTTCGCCGGGGACGGATTGTTTATCCAAGTTGTCCTGTTCGGACGGTTGTTCAATGGCATGTTCATCGTCCACCGGTTTGACCTGCTCTATGGCTGGGTCTGTATGGCCGTCGTCTTTGTCGAGGCGGGACTTTATGCGGCGCTTTCGTCATTGTCTTGACTGCTTTTTGAGAGATTTATCCTTCGTAGCGTCCCGTTGTTCCTCGTCGTCACTTCCTTTAGGTGTATCCACCATCTATACATCGTGAGATGGGGTGGCTGTCCAGTACCCTGTAGGTGCTGGTTCGTGGTTATCTCCTACATCGTCATCCATATCGTCGATGTCTTCGGAGTCGAAATTGAGCACGTCGTTTAAACTTTCGACAGTGGCTATGAAGTGGGTGGTGGGTGGGTGTTGAATTTCTTCGTCGTCTGCATCCCAAACTTCCTGACCATAGTCCGGCCAGGGCTCTTCTGATAAAGAGAGAGACTTTAGTGAATTCAGGATGTGGCCAAAAGGCGAGTGCTGAAAGATATCTGCGGCAGTGAACTCCATAGCCGGCACCCAATCGGATTTGATTGGCAAGGGCGCGGGAGGTTCGGAGTCCGGAGAGGAGTCCGGCACCTCGGAGTCACGGGCTTTCCAAAGGACAGGGATGGTGTTCAGCTCAATCGTCGTAGAGATCGTAGCCCCCAAGGCGATGTCCAGCCACTCGTCCTCGATCGACGAAGTCGGCTCTAAGCTAAGGGTCGGAGCGGACACTGGTGCGGCCTCCAGGGCGCTGTTCGGCGGCAGAGCTAGATCATACCCATCGAAACAGTGTGGTGCGCTTGGCTGTGGCTCGAATCTGTCGAAGATCAAGTCTCCGCGGATGTCAGCCGTGTAGTTCAAACTCCCAAATCTGACCCGATGGCCAGGGGCGTAGCTTTTGATCTTCTCCAGATGGCCAAGTGAATTGGCCCGTGGTGAAAAGCCGCCGAATACGAAGATATGTCCGAGGAGAAAAATCTCACCCTGGACCGCGTCGTTGTTGATGATCGAAGGAGCCATCGGGCCTAAAGGTGACGACACAGAGGAACTCTCAATGAAAGCACCAATGTCGGTTTCAAAACCGGCGGATCTCGGGTAGGGGGTCCCGAACTGTGCGTCTAGGCGGATGGTAACAGGAGACAAGGGACACGATGTTTTTACCCAGGTTCGGGCTCTCTCGATGGAGGTAAAACCCTACTCCTGCTTGCTTAATATTGATGATATGGGTAGTACAAGAGTAGATCTACCACAATATCAAAGAGGATAAACCCTAGAAGCTAGCCTATGGTATGATCGTTGTTCGTCCTACGGACTAAAACCCTCCGGTTTATATAGACACCGGAGAGGGTTAGGGTTACACAGAGTCAGTTACAATGGTAGGAGATCTACATATCCGTATCGTCAAGCTTGTCTTCCACGCCAAGGAAAGTCCCATCCGGACACGGGACGGAGTCTTCAATCTTGTATCTTCATAATACAGGAGTCCGACCGAAGGTGATAGTTCGGCTATCCGAACACCCCCTAGTCCACGACTCCCTCAGTGGCTATATCATTCAACTTGGTAAGATGTGCCACAGCAGTTTCAGATTCAAGGCCATAAAAAGGATCAGATTCAATTAAAGTAATAATCTCAGAATCAACAGAGAATTCATAATCCTTATTAGTAACACAAATAGGTGAAGTAGCAAAAGCAGGATAGAGTTTCATTCTAGCATTAAGAGACTGTTGCTTCCATTTAGCTAATAATTTCTTAAGATCATATCTATCATTGCAAGCAAAGATTTCCCTAGCAACTTTAACCCTTAGGAACAACAGGCAATACATAATCATTGGGAGAACCTTCATCATCACTATCTGCAATAATTGGTTCTTCAGTAATTTCATTCCCCCTAACTCTAGCAAGTTCTTTATCAAGAAATTCACCTAATGGCAAAGTAGTATCACACACAGAAGTAGTTTCATCATTCATAGCAGAAGTGGCATCATCAATAACATGCGACATATCAGAATTCATAGCAGTAGCAGGTTTAGGTGTCGCAAGCCTACTAATAATGGAAGGAGAATCTAGTGCAAGGCTAGATGGCAGTTCCTTACCTCCCCTCGTAGTTGAGGGCAAAATAGTAGTTCAGTCGTCTTTCAAGTTCTTCATAGTGATCAACAGATATAATTCCCAAGTGACTCAGAGAATAGAGCTATGGTCCCCGGCAATGGCGCCAGAAATTAGTGTTGATAACCCACAAGTGTAGGGGATCGCAACAGCCTTCGAGGGTAAAGTATTCAACCCAAAGTTATTGATTCGACACAAGGGGAGCCAAAGAATATTCTTGAGTATTAGCAGTTGAGTTGTCAATTCAACAACACCTGGATAACTTAGTATCTGCAACAAAGTATTTAGTAGCAAAAGTGGTATGATAATAAAGGTAATGGTAACAAAAGTAAAGATAATTGTTTTGGGGTTTTTGTAGTAGTTGTAACAGTAGTAACTGAAAAGTAAATAAGCGAAGAACAATATATGAAAAGCTCGTAGGCAATGGATCAGTGATGGATAATTATGCCGGATGCTATTCCTCATGTGATAGCTATAACATAGGGTGACACAGAACTAGCTCCAATTCATCAATGTAATGTAGGCATGTATTCCGTAAATAGTCATACGTGCTTATGGAAAAGAACTTGCATGACATCTTTTGTCCTACCCTCCCGTGGCAGCGGGGTCCTAGCGGAAACTAAGGGATATTAAGGCCTACTTTTAATAGAGAACCAGAACAAAGCATTAGCACATAGTGAATACATGAACTCCTCAAACTATGGTCATCACCGAAAAATATCCCGATTATTGTCACTTCGGGGTTGTCGGATCATAACACATAATAGGTGACTATAGACTTGCAAGATAGGATCAAGAACACACATATATTCATGAAAACATAATAGGTTCAGATCTGAAATCATGGCACTCGGGCCCTAGTGACAAGCATTAAGCATAGCAAAGTAATAGCAACATCAATCTCAGAACATAGTGGATACTAGGGATCAAACCCCAACAAAACTAACTTGATTACATGGTAAATCTTATCCAACCCATCACCGTCCAGCAAGCATACGATGGAATTACTCACGCACGGCGGTGAGCATCATGAAATTGGTGATGGAGGATGGTTGATGATGATGACGGCGATGAATCCCCCTCTCCGAAGCCCCAAACAGACTCCAGATCAGCCCTCCTGAGAGAGATTAGGGCTTGGCGGCGGCTCGTATCCTAAAACGCGATGAAACTTTCTCTCTGATTTTTTCTCCCCGAACGTGTATATATGGAGTTGGAGTTGAGGTCGGTGGAGGTCCAGGGGGCCCACGTGATAGGAGGGTGTGCCCTAGGGGGGCGCCCCCCTGTCTCGTGGACAGGGTGTGGGCCCCGTGGTCTTGATTCTTTCGCCAAATATTCTTATTAATTCCAAAAAGTGCCTCCGTGGATTTCCAGGACATTCCGAGAAGTTTTCTTTTCTACACATAAAACAACATCATGGCAGTTCTGTTGAAAACAGCGTCAGTCCGGGTTAGTTTCATTCAAATCATGCAAGTTAGAGTCCAAAACAAGGGCAAAAAAGTTTGGAAAAATAGATACGCTGGAGACGTATCAAAGACCACCTTTAGTCAGGATAGCCGCCACAGGCACTCAGCCTTCTTCACAGGCACCGGGACATTCTTCAGGCAGCGAGCTTCACAGGCACTAGGCCTTCTTCATAGGCACTAGGTATTTCTTCAAGGGTAGAACTTCCGGAGGTGCTGAATGTTCCAGGCATTTGGGACGGGCGCCCCTTCCTGAGTTTGGAAGCGCACGGCGCCAGGCCTGGAAACATGGACAACCTTGAACGGGCCCTCCCACATGGTCGAGAGCTTATGCAGCCCTTCCTTGGAGAGCACCCGCCTAAGTACGAGGTCACCAACCTCGAGAGTCCTGGGGCAGATGTTGCAGTAGTGACACCGCCGTAGCGCCTGCTGGTATCTTGCTGCCCGTAGCGTAGCTTCGCTGCTGCGTTCCTCCCCCAGCATGAGGTCCCCCCGCATGGCGTCCTGCTGCGCCTCATCAAAGGCTAGGACCCGTGCAGAGCGACTCCTGACCTCGTGAGGGAGAACCGCTTCTGCTCCATAGAGGAGGAAGAACGGGGTCTCACCATAGGGCTAGCCACCACAGTGGAAGGCATCTGATCCGAACCTAGCTCATCTACACACCACCACAAGAACATCTCACCTCGCGAGGCTGTTCTTCCTCTATACTGTTCATCAACAGCCCAAGAGGCAATCCACCACACCGCACACTGGATTAGGGTACTACACCAAAACAGTGGCCCGAACCAGTATAAACCTTGTGTCTCTTGTGTTGTTTATCGATCTAGCTCAGAAAACCGCAGCGAGGCTGAGGGCGTATTTCGGTAGGGAGAAGATCTTCGTGCACACCCCAGAGTTCGAACCTTAAGGGTTTTACCGGAACCCGATATCTGACAATGTCACTACTGGAATCAGCTACTTTGCCATCTGCTTGCTCTTTGCGTCTGCTAGCGGACGACAAATAAGCTCTTTGCCATCAGCTACCCAAAAGCAGACGACAAAGAACTGCTGATGGCAAAGAAAGTCTTTTCCATCAGCCAGTTCTTTGCCGTCCGCTAGCTGACGTCAAAGATTCTTTCCCGTCGGCTAGCAGATGGCAAAGAGGGAGGGGGCCCCACTGAGCAGCTGTTTAAAAAATACTTAACGGCCCCCCTCTTTGCCGTCCCGACGGCAAAGATTCTTTCCTGTCGGCTAGCAGATGGCAAAGAGGGAGGGGGCCCCACTAAGCAGCTGTCTAAAAAATACTTAACGGCCCCCCTCTTTGCCGTCTGCTAGCAGACGGCAAAGAGCAAAAAAGTGGACGACAAAGAGGGCGAACGACAAACATTTAACATATCTAACGGCGCGCCCCACCCCGCCCTCTCTCTTTGTTTCTCTCCCTGCTCCCACACGCGCGCCGCCGCCCGCACCACTCGCCGCCGCCCGGTCGCCCCACCGCCCCGTCGCCCCACCGGCCCCCCACCCCGTCACCCCACCGCCCCCACGCCCCGTCACCCCCGCCGTCTCGGCGCCGCCGTGCCACGGCCGCCCGGCACCCCGGCCCCCCCGCGCCCCACCGCCCCGGGCCCGGCGCCCCAGGCCGCCCCGCCCCCTCCTCCACCGGCCCCCCGCCTCGTCGCCAGTACCGCCCGGCACCGTCGCCCCACCGGCCCCCCGCCCCGTCCCCCCCGCCGCCCTACCTTCTCGGCGCCGCCCCCCCCCCCCCCCCCCCCCGCGCCCCACCGCCCCAGGCCGCCCTGGCCGCTCCTCCACCGGCCACCTCCTCCATCGGCCCAGGTGAGCTCTACCTCCTCTATTTTTCCCTTTTTTCTGTTTTTTAGTTTTAGGTTTATGTTTAGTTTAGATTTAGTTTTAGGTTTAGTTTTAGGTTTAGGTTTAGTTTTAGTTTAGTTTTAGGTTTAGATTTAGTTTTTTTCCATTTTTCTGTTTTTTTAGTTTTAGGTTTATGTTTAGTTTAGATTTAGATTTAGTTTTAGTTTTAGTTTTAGATTTAGGTTTAGTTTTAGGTTTAGTTTTAGGTTTAGTTCAGTTTTAGGAAAGAAGAAGAAGAAGAAAAAAATAGGAGAGGAGGAGAAGAAGAAGAGGAAAAAGGAAAGGAAGAAGAAGAAGAGGAGGAGGAGAAGAAAAAAGAAGAAGAGGAAGAAGAAGAAGAAGAGAAAAGAGGATAGGAGGAGAAGAAGAAGAGGAAAAAGGAAAGGAGGAAGAAGAAGAAGGAAAAAAGGAAGAAAAGGAAGAAAAGGAAGAAGAGGAAGAAGAAGAAAAGGAAAAAAGAGGGAAAAACCCGACCCGACACGGCACCCCAACCCCGACCCGGCACCCCGACACGAGACCCCGACCCCGACCCCGACACCCCACCTGACCCCGACCCCGACCCCGACACCGACACCACGACCCCGATCCTGACCCGACACCCCGACCCTGACACCGACACGGCACCCCGACCCCGACCCGGCACCCCGACCCGACACCCCGACCCCGACACCATGACCCCGACCCCGACACCCCGACCCCGACCCCGACACCCCGACCCCGACCCTGACCCCGACATCGACACCCCGACTCCGAGCCTGACCCGACACCCCGACCCCGACACCGACACGGCACCCCGACCCCGACCCGACACCCAGACCCCGAGACCCCGACCCCGACACCGACACGGCACCCCGACACCGACACGACTCCCCGACCCCCGACACCTACCGAAAAGGTGTTCTTTCGCCTTCCAGAAGCCGACGGGGTCATATATTTGTGAATTATTAGCTAGGTCATATATTTTTTGATTTTGTTATGAAAAACATCATATATAATTGTGTTGATCGGGTAGTTTTAAATGTGCAGTTGTTTATGTTGTACTTGATGATGATACACTTAAGTGATATACATATTATTATACATGTCGGTACTTTTTTTTATGGTGTACTAATTTCGTTTATTCTTTGTCATGGCAGGTGTTGAAAGATGGTGGGCGCTGGTTGGGAGCGCGCCGAGGCCCCAGCTTCGTCGGCGCGTAGTGTGAGGTCTTCCATTCCAGACGCACCTCTCCGCCGAGCGTTGCTGGATAGTATGGCGACACCGCCGGGCCCTTCTTTGTTGACCGCGGTGCCCAGCAAGGGACGAGGTAAGAAGAAGAGAGGAGGTGGAGCACGTGGTCGCGGGAGAGGAGGTAGGGTGACTCTTACGGCGCCTTCCTCGCCGCCGCCCCTAGCTGTTTCACCCGAGCACGTGACTGCTAGGGTGGACTCGTCTGAGGAGGAGGCTACACGGACTCCGGTCCACGAGCCTCCATTCCACGGGTCTTCGGCCCACGAGCCTCGGGTCGACGGGACTTCGGCCCACGAGAGTTGGGCCCACGAGACCCCGAAGGAGCACACGTCTAGATGGGGTACTTGGTCGGGTCAGCCTGAGGAGCCGAGTGGCCATGCTAATGATGGCGGGGAGCCGAGTGGCCATGCTGATGATGGCGGGGAGCCGACTGATTTTGAGGAGGAGGGGGAGGAGGGGGGCAACGTCTACTAGCGTCGTGCTACACGGCTCCCGTCCGTGCCGGCGACCTACGAGTAGAGGTGGTTGATTTTCCCTGATGGGGAGAGGTAAGTGCATTTAATCTTTTTGTACCTTCTGCATTCACGTTTCTTCAAATAACTAATGTGTTGGCCTTGTCATGCTGCAGGGGTTGGGACCACCATGAAAGTGTCCGCCGGCCCAACTCCGTCCTTGGAGTTTTGATTCGGCAAAACTTTCTGGGGTTTGTCACGTTGCCTGGTGAGGGTCGGCTTCCAGAGGTTGGATTGAGTTGGGAGCAGTACTTGGCTGCCCCGGCCCCGCCGGGTGAGATTATCGATGGTGTCTTGTGCAAGACGAGGGCAGACGTGGTGATCAGAAAGTTCTAGGCAATTTCTCCTTTACACAATTAAAAATCTTGAACTAGTTAGTTATTAATTGTACTAATCAATATTGTCTCATTTGATTGCAGACATTCTACATGTGTGAGGAGGGATACGAGGAGGAGGCGGCAGATGTTATCGACAAGGAGTGCAAGCGCCTACTTCAGAACTTACGGCATGAGGTTCGGGTGCAGGCTGTTCGAGACTACTACGCCGGGCGTGGTATCAAGAAGCCCAAGCAGGAGTGCCAGGATAAGTTCTTGAGTAAGGAGCAGTACATGAAGGTAATTCTTAAGGCCTTGTACTTACTTCCTTCATTTAGTAATTCATAGTCGTAGCGCTCAAGTTTCTATTTGCTAACTTAGGCCCCTCCGAGATGGTGTGCGGATCAGATGGATTGTTGGGAGGTGTTGGTCAATGCGTGGTGCTCAAAACAATGGCGGGCCACCCACAACGAGGCCAAGGACAAACGTGCCCAAATGGAAGGTGTGCCACACCACCAAGGCAGCTCCAACTTATTTCAGTACGGGCGGAACTGGGTATGTGGTTTGCTTCATGATACACGCAATTCATTCATCATGCTAGCTTTAGCCCTTTAATTATTAATTTACTTTGTTTCTCTCTTTTAGGCACGCTACAATAAGGCGGATAAGGTGCCAGAGGTGTACGACCTGTATGCCATGGCCCACACTGGCTCTTACAAGAAAGTCAAGGCATTCTGTGCGTCTGACCTCGATGATCCAAAGAACTTCACCAACATCTCCGCCCACGACAAGCTCGTGCAATATAGAGATCAGGGGAAGGCGAGGAAAGGGGAGGACTTTAACCCGAGCCAGGGTCCCATTGATACAGAGCTGCTGATGATATTTGGTGGCGGGAGGTCCCATGGCTCCATAGCCATGGGAGATGGACTTATCCATTGTCCTAGTCGGAGATCAAGGCACGCCAGTCAAGCTCCGCTCCTGAGATAAGGCCTCGTGAGCGGCCAGTCCAACTCGCTTTCAAGGTTAGTTATACGTACTCAACTATCTTTCTCCATTACATTGTGTGCTCTTCCATCAATGATTGCAAATGGTCATGTGAGTGGTGTTGCAGGCTCCTATACAGAGTGAGAGAGATAGAACGGAGAAACTTCTGGCGGAGGCAGCGGAGAGGCAGCGGGAGTTGGAGGAGAGGACGACAAAGATGTTGGAGGAGGAGAGGGTACGGAATGACATGCAGGCAAGGGCCATGTACGAGCTCCTTGTGGTATGTTTCTTCTGCAGATTACTTGCTAGTCTTAACATTTGAGTCTCATTACTAACTAGTATGACTCTGTTATGAAAACCAAATGTGCAGTCTGTGTGGGAGAAGTCCGGTCAGACCGCTCCACCGATGCCAGTGATTGCTCCTGGGAGCACGGTGAGTTTAATTTGAATGGACATTACTTGCTAGTCTTAACATTTGAGTGTCATAATGCTAACGAGACATTGGAAATGATCTTTGGTGCAGCTTAACTCCAGAAACGCATCGCATGATCCTTCTCCAGCTACTGGCACGAGCCAGCCCGCTCCTACACCTCCCTGATCACGGTAAGTTTCTCTAGTGTTTTGCTTAACAAATGCATAAAGACCTAGACTTAGCTTTATTTCCTCCAATATGCTTACCATAATGACCTAGAGTTAGCTTCATTTCCTCCAAAATGACTTAATATGCTTACTGACTTCATAAACCATCCATTCTACCTAAGTTAGCTCTAAAACGATATGTACTTAGGTTACTTATGTCAAAAATTGCATAATTAGCTCAGTTACCTCATAAACGATCCATTTTACCAAAGTTAGCTTTAAAATGACCCATTTCACCTAGGTTAGCTCCAAAATGACCCATTTCACCTAGGTTAGCTCCAAAATGACCCATTTCACCTAGATTTGCTCCTAAACAATCAATTTGACCTAAGTTAGCTAAAAACGATCCATTTCACCTAAATTAGCTTTTAAATGATCCATTTCACCTAAGTTAGCTCAAAAACGGTCCATTTCACCTTAGTTAGCTCAAAAACGTGGCATTTCGCCTTAGTTAGGTCATAAACGACCCATTTCAACTAAGTTAGCTCATAAAAGCTCATAAATGATCCATTTCACCTAAGTTAGCTAAAAAACGATCCATTTCACCTTAGTTAGCTCAAAAACGTGGCATTTCACCTTAGATAGGTCATAAACGACCCATTTCAACTAAGTTAGCTCATAAAAGCTCATAAATGATCCATTTCACCTAAGTTAGCTCAAAAACGATCCGTTTCACCTTAGTTAGCTCAAAAACGTGGCATTTCACCTTAGTTAGGTCATAAACGACCCATTTCAACTAAGTTAGCTCATAAAAGCTAATAAATGATCCATTTCACCTAAGTTAGCTCAAAAACGATCCATTTCACCTTACTTAGCTCAAAAACAATGCCCTTCACCTTAGTTAGCTCATAAACGACCCATTTCAACTTTGATAGCTTGTATATGATCCATTTCACCTAAGTTAGCTCATAAATGACATATACTTCTTGTTCTAGTCTTCTTCTTGTTCTAGTCACCTATTTCTAACTTCCTTATTTACCATTTTGTAGATTTCATTCACTTCATGGAAGCTAGCTTGCTATGATGGAGTGCTTGCTTTTCGTTTGATGAAACTTTGCATTCTATCTAGCTTGCTATCATGGAACTTGCTTATGTATGAACAATGTGTATGGATGGAACTTGCTTATATATGAACAATGTGTATGGATGAAACTGATGTGATATGTGATATGTGATATGAAACTTATGTGCTGGATATGTGATATGAAACTTATGTGCTGGATATGTGATATATATTTGCTGTCATATATATTTGCTGTGAAAATTGTTGGAGTAAAAAACAGAAAAATAGACAATATGCAAGATCTTTGCCGTCTACCACCAACAGCAAAGAGATCTTTGCCATCAGCAGCGGACGGCAAAGAGGCCACGTGGCAGGCATCTGGGCTTCCTGGAAGGCTAACCAATTTGGTCAGTTTGCCCACAGTGGCTGACGGCAAAGGCTTTGCCGTCCGCAGCGGACGGCAAAGGCCTTCCGTTAAGCACCTAACGGAGTAACATCACATTTATTTCTGTCCGCCTTCTTTGCCGTCCACTGCTGATGGCAAAGGCCCCTTTGCTGTTAACTGCCCGAAGCAGACGACAACGCAGCTCTTAGCCGTCCCCTACTTTGATGTCCCCTTTTGCCGTCCGCGGCTGACGGCAAAGGTCTTTCGCGTCCGCCATCCATGCCTTTGTCATCCACCATGGCAGATGGCAAAGTAGCTAATTCCTGTAGTGTGTGTGACGCCCCCGATTCAATCGTACACTAATCATACACGCAAATGTGTACGATCAAGATCAGGGACTCATGGGAAGATATCACAACACAACTCTAAACACAAATAAAAGAATACAAGATTTATATTACAAGCCAGGGGCCTCAAGGGCTCGAATACATAGCTCGATACACAAGAGTCAGCGGTAGCAACAATATCTGAATACAGACATAAGTTAAACAAGGATGCCTTAAGAAGGCTAGCACAAAAGCAACGCGATCGAAGAGGCAAGGCCTCCTGCCTGGGACCTCCTAACTACTCCTGGTCGTCGGCGGTCTCCACGTAGCAGTATTCGTCGTCTATGGCATCTGGGTCCATGGATCCACCATCTGGTTGCATCAACCGGAAATAAGAAAGAAAGGGGAAAAGGGGTAGCAAAGCAACCGTGAGTACTCATCCAATGTACTCGCAAGCATCAGATCAATACTAAGTATGCATTGGTATCAAATGGGAGTGCTGTATCTGTGGACTGAACTGCAAAATGCCAGAATAGAGTGAAAGGCCTAGCCTATCGAAGACTAGCATCTTCAAGCAGCTCCAGGCATCTTGCAGCATGTAGAAGAGTAAAGAATAGCAGTTTATAATTAACAAGCATGTTGTAACATTATAGCCCATAGATCCTTCCTCGACTCCCTGCGAGAAAGCAATCTCGGAGACACATATTCAAGTATCTATTTGTAGTTGTATAAGATCAAGATATAAGTCTAAATGTCCATTACCGTGGACACGACTACTAATAGATAATCTTCCCTCCAGGGGTGCACCACGTTTTCCAACATGCTCGATCACTCTAGCCGGACACACCTTTCCGGGGTCAATGCCCGCCCTCGGAAGATTAACACATCGCAACCCTACCTAGGCTCAACAGATAGGTCCCCGCCGGTCTACATCCTAAGCACTCCGGGGTCTGGGCCCATTGCCCATTGCACTCTGGGTTGTTGTGCGCAAGGGGATACCAGCACCACCCGTGAAGTGGATGGCATGATCCGGCTCGGCCACAATGCTGAACTGGACGTCTAACAAAGCTTCGGCTGATACTGTGACTCGAGGCCCATAACTATTCTCGCGTGGTAGTTAGTGCGTAAAGGCCAAAGGCTAGCTTAGAACAAATACCCAAACCATAGTGTATTATTAGCTTGCGGAGATGAGTAGAGACTCACAATCGAAACTGACCCCGTCGCCCCGTCTCGTGGACTTACGACAAGGGCCTAGAATGCCCGGCCGTGCCACGTCATTATCTTGCGGGTGTTCTCCGGCCCCGCCCGACTTTCACCAAGGTCTCAAGTAAAGTCAAGGTAACTGTGTGTCCAGACGTCAAGGGGAAAACCTGAGGAATCACCCCCGGTGGATTCCACTCAATGTAATCATCAAGGTGAACGTAAGAGGGACCACCCTCGAGGTTCACACTTTAGGTGTTGAACGACAGAGCCGTATCGGGAATGGTGAAAGAGGAAATCACCCTCGATGACCACGACCGAATAGCTACACTACAGAATTATCATCAGGAGTGCATTATGAGGGATCACCATCGGCACTCGATAGTAGCTCTGCAGAGTCAAGCAACTAAAGGGGCGTGATGTGATGTGAGGTGTCCGGCTCTGGTCGTCGATCATGTCGATCGAGGTGTCGATGATGAAGCAGGGGCAAGAAGGACAAGTGGGGTCACTGATGGATTACTAGCCAGCCTATACTAAGCAGTTTAGGATAACCAGGTAGGTAACAATAAGCAGGTACAAAAGCAGGCTATGCATCAGAATAGGAGCAATCAAATACAGTAGAGAAATCTAATGCAAGCAGGAGGGAATAGAATGGGTGATATCGGGATGATCAAAGGGGGGGCTTGCCTGGTTGCTAAGACAAGAAGGAGGGTCGTCGTCGACGTAGTCGATCACAGGGGCTTCAGAAGCGGTCTCGGGGTCTACCGGATAGAAGATGGGCAAGAAACAATAAATACACAGAAATCATATGCAACACAGAGTATGCGATGCTAACGTGCAGCGCGAGGTTTCCTAAAGATATGTCTAATTCATTTAGATACTTTAGGATTAAAGTTGAATTTAAAAATCGGTGTATAGGCACTATTGATCTACCAGAAACGGGCTAAAAGTTACGGGTTCACCTCCGTAGAGGGTTTCGACATAGAATCAGACACCACGATCAGATTCGTCTCGTCGTTCTGAGCAACTTTCATATATCAAGTTTTTCCATTTGAGCTACGGTTTATTTTCTATGATTTAACAAAGTTTTAGCAATATTCTGAATTTGTTTTAAATACTAAATTCATCAGAAAGATAATTATGACGTCATCCTAGCGCCAGCCCTACATCAGTGGTCAACAGACCAGTTTAATGGTCAACAGGGGCCCATGCGGCGCCCACTGGCAATGATTGGGCGATGCTCAGTCAGCCGTTGACTGGGCCAACAAGGCCAGCCAGGCCCCTAGGGCCACTTGGTAGTGTCCTAAGGTGGTGGGCCCGGTCGGCCACGTCGGCACCGGTGCCTATGGAGACCGGCAAGCGCTCCCGCGGCGGAGAGGCACCGGATCTCGCTGGAATCCGGCTCTGGGCGGCCATTTGGGTCGTCGGACCCCTCGTTCGAGAGCTACCAGAGCGACTAATCGGGCGGTAACGATGATAGGGGCTGGGTCACCCCGCAGGGGAGACCACGATGAGACGAGCAGGTGCGGGCCGGTACGGCCGTGGCCAGGAGGGGTGTGACGATGGTCAATGGCCAGTGCGACAGCGTGCGCGACGCTGGGGCGGAGGCGAGGCCAGCGGAGGGCGCAGCCGTAGCAACGAGTCGGGTGCCGGGCACGGTGGCCACGGCTTGGACGGATGTGAGCACGGGGAGGGGGGGGGGACGGCGTGGCCACGCGCGCACGGGCTGTGTCCAGGCGGCGGGCATCATGGGGGAGCACCGCTACGGAGGGGGAAGTTGGGGAGGGCGTGGCTCACCGAGAGCCGTAGGGGGTTGGTAGCGGGCTTGACGGGGGTCGGGGTGGCCGGAGTCGATGACGAGGGCGGTGGCGTCCGAGGAGGGAGGATATGTCATAGGCGTTGCTGTGGCGCTTCCGGTCTCGCGTTCTTGGCCGCGGATGAAGTAGAGGACGTCGGCGGACCGCTCCGGCACGGAGACGGGGCAAGGCAGCAGTAGCCACTAGAGCTCGCGACGGCGTCGGTCGAAGCGGCCATGGAAGGAGAGGAAGAAAGTGAGCATGGGGAGGAGGGTATCTGGGGCGAGCCCAGTGGGAAGTGGAGCGACAGGGGAGAGAGTGAGGTGTGGGGGAGAGGACCGAGGCGTCCTGGGCCTTATCCTCTCGCGGCGACGGCGACGAGGTGGTGCGATGGCAGCATGATAACCCACAAGTGTAGGGGATCGCAACAGCTTTCGAGGGTAAAGTATTCAACCCAAATTTATTGATTCGACACAAGGGGAGCCAAAGAATATTACTGAGTATTAGCAGTTGAGTTGTCAATTCAACCACACCTGGATAACTTACTATCTGTAGCAAAGTATTTAGTAGCAAAGTGGTATGATAATAAAGGTAACAGTAGCAAAAGTAATATTTTTGGGTTTTGTAGTGATTGTAACAATAGCACCGGAAAAGTAAATAAGTGAAGCACAATATGTGAAAAGCTCATAGGCATTGGATCAGTGATGGATAATTATGTCACATGCGATTCCTCATGTAATAGCTATAACATAGGGTGACACAGATCTAGCTCGAGTTCATCAATGTAGTGTAGGCATGTATTTCGAATATAGTCATACGTGCTTATGGAAAAGAACTTGCATCACATCTTTTGTCCTACCCTCCTGTGGCAGCGGGGTCCTAACGGAAACTAAGGGATATTAAGGTCTCCTTTTAATAGAGAACCGGAACAAAGCATTAACACATAGTAAGTACATGAACTCCTCAATCTACGTTCATCACCGAGAAGTATCCCGATTTTTGTCACTTCGGGATTGTCGAATCATAACACATAATAGGTGACTATAGACTTGCAAGATAGGATCAAGAACACACATATATTCATGAAAACATAATAGGTTCAGATCTGAAATCATGGCACTCGAGCCCTAGTGACAAGCATTAACCATAGCAAACTCATAGCAACATCAATCTCAGAACATAGTGGATACTAGGGATCAAACCCTAACAGAACTAACTTGATTACATGGTAAATCTCCTCCAACCCATTATCGTCCAGCAAGAATACAATGGAATTACTCACGCACGGCGGTGAGCATCATGAAATTGGTGATGGAGGATGGTTGATGATGACGACGGCGACGAATCCCCCACTTCGGAGCCCCGAACGGACTCCAGATCAGCCCTCCCAAGAGAGATTAGGGCTTGGCAGGGGCTCCGTATCGTAAAACGCAATGAAACTTTCTCTCTGATTTTTTTCTCCACGGGACAGAATATATGTAGTTGGAGTTGAGGTCGGCGGAGCCTCAGGGGGCCCACAAGACAGGGGTGCACGCCCAGGGGGGGTGGGCGAGCCCCCCACCCTCGTGGACAGGGTGTGGGCCCCCTGGTCTTGATTCTTTAGCTAGTATTTTTTATGTTTTCCAAAAAGTGCCTCCGTGGATTTTCAGGACATTCCGAGAACCTCTGTTTTCTACACATAAAACAACATCATGGCAGTTCTGCTGAAAACAACGTCAGTCCGGGTTAGTTTGATTCAAATCATGCAAGTTAGAGTCCAAAACAAGGGCAAAAAGTAGATACGTTGGAGACGTATCAACTCCCCCAAGCTTAAACCTTTGCTTGTCCTCAAGCAATTCAGTTGATAAACTGAAAGTGATAAAGAAAAACATCTACAAACTCTATTTGCTCTTGTTTTGTAAACATGCAAAGCCAACATTCAGGTATCAGCAAATATTATGAACTAACCGTACTCACAATAACACCTAGGTCTCACAATTACTAATATCAATGGCATAATCAGCTAGCGAGCCATAATAATAAAACTCGGATGATATAACAAAATGGTATCTCGCTAACCCTTTCTAAGACCGCAAAACATAAATACAGAGCAGTTTTAAAGATCAAGGTCTGACTAAACATTGTAATTCATGGTAAAAGATATCCAGTCAAGTCATACCCAATATAAACCAATAGTAATGAATGCAAATGACAGTCTGCTCTCCAGCGGGTGCTTTTTAATAAGAGGGTGATGACTCAACATAAAAGTAAATAGATAGGCCCTTTGCAGAGGGAAGCAGGGATTTGTAGAGGTGCCAGAGCTCGATTTTAAAATAGAGATTGAATAACATTTTGAGCGGCATACTTTCGCTGTCAATGCAACAACTATGACATGGCTGTATCTTCCATACTACATGCATTATAGGCAGTTCCCAAATAGAATGGTAAAGGTTTATACTCCCCCACCACCAACAAGCATCAATCCATGGCTTGCTCGAAACAACGAGTGCCTCCAACTAACAACAACCCTGGGGGAGTTTTGATTAATTATATTGATTTGCTTTGATCTTTTTGGATCATGGGACTGGGCATCCCGGTTTCCGGCCCTTTCTCGTGAATGAGGAGCGAAGTCCACTTCTCTTGAGAATTACCCACCTAGCATGGAAGATATAGGAAGCCCTAGTTGAAACATAAGCTGCTCGAGCATACAAAACAGAATTTCATTTGAAGGTTTGGAGTTTGGCACATACAAATTTACTTGCAACGGCAGGTAGATACCGCATATAGGTAGGTATGGTGGACTCATATGGAACAACTTTGGGGTTTAAGGAGTTTGGACGCACAAGCAGTATTCCTGCTTAGTACAGGTGAAGGCTAGCAAAAGACTGGGAAGCGACCAACTGAGAGAGCGGCAACATTCATAAACATGCATTAAAATTAATTCACACCGAGTACAAGCATGAGTAGGATATAATCTACCATGAACATAAATATCATGAAGGCTATGTTGATTTGTTTCAACTACATGCGTGAACATGTGCCAAGTCGAGTCACTCAATTCATTCAAAGGAGGATACCATCCCATCATACAACATCATAATCATTCTAATAGCATGTTGGCACGCAAGGTAAACCATTATAACTCATAGCTCATCAAGCATGGCACAAGCAACTATAATCTCTAAATGTGATTGCAAATATGTTTACTTCATAATAAGCTGAATCAGGAACGATGAACTCATCATATTTACAAAAAAAGAGAGGTCGAGTTCATACCAGCTTTTTTAATCTCAATCAGTCCATCATATATCGTCATTATTGCCTTTCACTTGCACGACCGAATGATGTGTATAATAATAATAGTGCACGTGCATTGGACTAAGCTGGAATCTGCAAGCATTCAACTCAAAAGACAAGACAAAGTAATATGGGCTCTAAGTTAAATAAACAATTATGCATATGAGAGCTACTAAACATTTTCAATATGGTCTTCTACTCTCGACCCCCAAAGAAAAGAAAATAAAATAAAACTATTTACACGGGAAAGCTCCCAACAAGTAAGAAGAACGAGAAATCTTTTTGGGTTTTCATTTTAATTACTACTATAAGCATGGAAATTAAACTAACTATTTTTTTTGTTTTTCTTAAGGTTTTATCAAACACACAAGAAGAAAAGTGAGAAAAAGAAAATTAAACTAGCATGGATCATACAATGAAAGAGTATGAGCACCGACGACTTGAATAGTGTGTGAACATGAATGTAAAGTCGGTGAGAAATACATACTCCCCAAGCTTAGGCTTTTGGCCTAAGTTGGTCTAATGCCAAGGGTAGCCTGGCTAATACCCGTAGTTGTAACTAGGGTCGTACTGACATGCAGCAGCGAATGCCTCCCTTGTGTTCAGCTGCTTCCTCCCTGGTAACAACATAGCTTCCTTTTGCCTGGTAATCAAAAAGGAGAGGAGCAGGAAGAGTAACATGGACAGCGTTGCGTCTGTCATAGATTAGTCGATATTGGAGGAATTGTTCATTCCTCTTAAGAAAATGATGTTGGACCATAGCGTCATAATCTAAATAAGCAGGAGGTAACATCATGTCCCCCTCTCATGGGGCTATACCAAGATAATTAGCCACACGGGTCACATAAATTCCTCCAAATAAATCTCCTGCTCTACTATTATTATGCAACCTACGTGCAACTATTGCCCCCAAGTTATAATCTTTATAACCTAACACAGCACTCTTGAGGACACAAAGATTAGGGACACACATATGACATGCTTCATCTTTACCGTTAATGCATCTACCAATGAAGAGAGCAAAATAATGTATAACAGGAAAATGAATGCTCCCTATGGTAGCTTGTGCAATATTCCTAGATTCTCCCACAGTAATACTAGCAAGGAAATAACTAGATTCAGATTTGTGGGGATCATTAATATTACCCCACTGCGGAAGTTTGCAAGCAGTTGTAAAATCCTCTAAGTCCATGGTATAAGATGTATCATAGATATCAAACATGACACTAGGAGAATTACGTGTACAGTTATATTTAAACCTTCGCACAAATGAATCAGTCAATTGATAGTACCAAGGACACTTATCTTGTAAGAAGTCCTCCAGATCAGCATTACACACATACGCGTCAAATTCCTCCTTAAAGCCTGCTTCGATCATAAAATCGTCGGATGGCCACTCGCAAGCTCGTACATCTGCGTCCCTCGGCAATTCAACATCTTGCTCACGTATAGCAATCCTGGGTCCTTTCTTTACCGAGCAACCACCTTGGTACATTCTCCTAGACATAATTCTTTTTCTGATTTTTTTTGAAATTTTAGTAACTTCAAAATAAAAGTGAATAAAACTAAACAAGATTGATAGCAACTACTCCTACAAGTGCCTAGAGCCTATATCATGCATTAGAATTACTTGGGACCTCATAAATTTAACATGCAAGCTCAAGAACATGGTCACCTATGCAGCAAAAATTTGCAATAAAGCACTAGAACAAAAACTAATTGGACCAATGGAGGAGTCACATACCAAGCAACAATCTCCCAAAGCAGTTTTGTGAATGGAGCTTTGAGCAAGGAGATCTAAAATCGCAGCAAAATGAGCTAGAACTCGTGCTTGAGCTGGATGGGGATTTTTTTGGGAAGAAGATGGGGTGTGTGGGTGCTGCCATAAGTGGATGGGGGCCACCAGGGTCCCACGAGACACGGGGGCGCGCCCATGAGGGGTTTTATGCTTTCTATTATTTTTAGAAATCAAAATAGTTTAATAAAAACTAATCTTGCACCTAAAATACCATTTTAACTTAGGCCACTGCTATAGTTAACTTGGCACCAAAATAAAGTAGTTTAGTATTTTACCAATTAGAAAGGTAATTAAATTATCATCTAGGACACTGTTTTATTTAGTTTAGGGCAGTGAAATACCTTATAAAAATGTTGGTTCACCACCAATAGTAAGAAATGATTATTTGCCACGTGATGAACATTTTAGATCTTATGTTGTGAAAGTTTGAATTTCACTTAGTAATTGAATTTGAATTCAAGGGGAATTTGAAAAGAGATAGGATCAAAGATGATCATGCATTGTTTAGCAAAAAGATTAGATTATACCCAGGGGGTTACTGTAGCATGATACTAGGGGTGTTACAAACCTCCTCCACTACAGGAAATCACGTCCCAAGATTTAAGTGGGGAAGGAAAAGGTAACTTTGGGAGAACTGACCCTTATAGGGTTAGTTATCTGGTGAACAATTCAGGAAATGAGGCAGAAGTATCTCTCGAGTTGAAACTTAATAAAACATCGAGAGCAAAGTATGAGGGTACAATAGGAAGTTTCAACCGAATGGACAAACGATTGATACCTGAACAAAGTGTGAGAAAGGGGTTCAGAGCATCAGGAACAGATCATCTCTTGGAAGGTGGCTCGTGACATAATACAAAGCCAAATGCAAGAATATTTTGGAATCAAAGATATACAAGAGAGTCAAGTTTCGATCCTGTGGAACTGTGGGTTATGGGCCCACCATGTGGGTTAAAAGTAGGAAGGCGCTAACATTTTGCACAGTCATGCTGGCAAGGCGGGTCAGAGGGTAGCCAGTCAATTATGTCGGTGACAAAATTGGTACCAAGGGCGAGGGCCGAAGAGAACCATTTTCCAGCTCGTTGAACGAGGTTGACCAATAGGCAAAGTTCTCGTCCATCGGTGGTTACCTGAATGTCAACAACATTAGTAACAGGGTCGTACTGACTGAATTGTACCTCGAGGTTTTTTCATAAGCAGGGAATTATTTCTGCTTATATCATCCAGATCATAAGAAAGGTTAAACCAACCAATGGAAAGGAAAAAAATGATTAATTTATTATTCAAATTAATCAATGGGAAGGAAAATGTGTTTACACACAAAAATTGGGAGTATATCCTTCCTAGGGAAAAAGCGGAGTAGGAACTACATGACAGGACATCAAGTTCAAAAGCATTTATATAATGGGGCGAGGGAAGAGTCATGATATTACCCATACAACGGTGTGAGGGTAATTGAACGAGAAACATTTTGTATTATGCTTCCGATGTTCTATTTGATATTCGGAATGCCACAGCCATGCTTCGAAGCAGCAATGATATGGTGTCAAGTAAAGATTGGGTTCGGAGATCTCAAGAGATGCCGAGAAACAATACCAAGATTATCTCAGAACTTAAGGAATAACCAAGCACAATCAGGTCTGTGTTGGCAGAAAGCCAAGATGTCATCGATAATATCATAAATCATCGAGGGGCAGGGATGATATTTCTAGCCATGAATTCAATTGACATCTCTGAAGAAGCCAAAGTGTTGATGGTGATCACGACAAATTTGTCGAGAGACTCTATGAAGATGCCATCGAGCAGAAAAGGAAGGATGAAGTGAAAGGCTATGAGAACCACAGATTCGAGACCAGCTCGAAGTCAAGCTTGTTGGTTGTGGTGAAATGATAAGATGAGTAAGATTGACGTAAGCTTATCTCATCGTCCGAAGTTGCTCCGGGCATAAGGACCAGGTAGCACAGTTAAAATTAGCATGATAATGATATATCCGATCAGGCTAGAAATGATGTGATGGAGTATCACTCCAATTAAGAATTTACAAGAGGTAGTGCAATGACACAATATCCTTGAGATAACATGAGGCAAAACTTGAAGGTAGATCAAATTGGAGGTTGGACAGGTGAAGTGACTTGCAAGAGACAAGTATTTTAACTTGTCCGGGAAATGGAATTAAGGAGAAACTATGATTGGAACCATGATTATGAATGATCAAACCACCGATACAAGATGAACTTATAACAAATGGTAAATACTTCTACGAGCAACTTCCATGATAAGTTCTACATCGGGTCCACGGGCATGAACACAACGGTTCAAGGTCGACTCCCACTTCTTCAATGCATAACCTTTCATTCACTCCTCTTTTTCGAAGAATTTGTAGTGTGAAAGATTTATCTGGTGAAGCACCAGAAGAGTATGACTCACATCTCATTCGAGTTCACACGGATTAGGGAAGGCATAGGTTCAACCCATAGGGGTATCTTAGGCACATATACCACTAACTTCCAGAGCATATAACATCAGCTCAATAGCAAAGCATGGTTGACAATAAGTAGAGGATACATCTTACCAAAGGCAATATGTATCAGGGGAAGAGCGCACGATATTTTGAATAGGAAGGACATTGCCGGATAATAATTCAACAAAGGTTTCAGTGGTCCTCAATGGATCTGATGTGAGTATCAGTACGGAATCAGAAGAAGGAAAGAATGCAAAGAGGCATCCGATTATAGAAACAGTTGAATAATTCGGCGTTCAAGTTGAAGGGAACTAGGTGGACAATCAATTACAATATGATTGGCCGAGATCCAACTCATGTCCAGAATGACGTATGAGCAGGAAGGTCAAATTTCAGGGTTCGACTGATGATTGCGAGCAACGCAACATATTGAATCAATAGGCTTGGGATGACAATGACAAAGGATGTTAATGAATATTGCAAGACATGTGGATTTAACCATAATGCAGGCAGACAAGACTTTCGGGAGCACTAGGTTGCAGAGGATCTTCAGGAGATTGAATTGCATTCGAAGAATTTTGTGAGACATATGATCATCTAGGGATGAACGAATCCCCGATAAGTGTGAGGAATTATTTGTAGGGGTATTCAGACGGAAAAGGAGCTGGAAGGGAGCAGGCACAAAGGATTCTCGGAAAAATCGCAAAGTATTTCAGGGTATCCTGTAGTAACAAGATCAATTGGAAATGAAGGTATGGACGCAAGTGTATGTAGCTATCCATGGGGATTTATAGGTGGTAGGGAATTGCAACGACGAAGGGCACAAGGGGCTCAGGAAAAACATCGGAGAGTATCTTCGTAATCTTCTGGTGCACCAAGCGATCATCTGGAATGAAGGGCTCTCCAGGAGGAAATAGTTATGAGAACCTAACGTTCGAGTTAGTAAAATCATTTAACTCGAATAGAAGAGAGATTAGAATCACAGAGTATAGGCGAGGAGTAAATGATTCTAATACCACCCAATGGCGACGTGGGCCCGTAAGACACACAGCCATGTTAGTAAAAGTTTTTTGTAGTGACTAGACTCAACTTCGGCCAAGGAGTTGGAAAGGGGGCTACCTACAGGCAATCGGCTCTGATACCAACATGTGACGCCCCCGATTCAATCATACACTAATCATACATGCAAATGTGTACGATCATGATCAGGGACTCACGGGAAGATATCACAACACAACTCTAAACACAAATAAAAGAATACAAGCTTTATATTACAAGCCAGGGGCCTCGAGGGCTCGAATACATAGCTCGATACACAAGAGTCAGCGGACGGAACAATATCTAAGTACAGACATAAGTTAAACAAGGTTTCCTTAAGAAGGCTAGCACAAAAGCAACACGATCGAAGAGGCAAGGCCTCCTGCCTGGGACCTCCTAAATACTCCTGGTCGTCAGCGGTCTCCACGTAGCAGTATTCGTCGGCGGTGGCATCTGGCTCCATGGATCCACCATATGGTTGCATCAACCGGAAAGAAGAAAGAAAGGGGAAAAGAGGTAGCAAAGCAACCGTGCGTACTCATCCAAAGTACTCGCAAGAATCAGATCTATAATAAGTATGCATTATTATCAAATGGAAGTGATGTATCTGTGGACTGAACTGCGGAATGCCAGAATAGAGGGAAAGGCCTAGCCTATCGAAGACTAGCATCTTCAAGCAGCTCCAAGCATCTTGCAGCATGTAGAAGAGTAAAGAATAGCGGTTTATAATTAACAAGCATGTTGTAACATTAAAGCCTAGAGATCCTTCCTCGACTCCCTGCGAGAAAGCAATCCCGGAGCCACATATTCAAGTATTCATTTGTAGTTGTATAAGATCAGGATATAAGTCTGAACGTCTGTTACCGTGGACACGACTATTAATAGATAATCTTCCTTGTAGGGGTGCACCACGTTTTCCAACACGCTCGAGCACTCTTGCCGGACACACCTTTCTGGGGTCAATGCCCGCCCTCAGAAGATCAACACGTCGCAGCCCTACCTAGGCTCAGCAGAGAGGTCCCCCCCCCCGGTCTACATCCTAAGCACTCCGGGGTCTGGGCCCATCGCCCATTGCACTCTGGGTCGTTGTGCGCAAGGGGATACCAGCACCACCCGTGAAGTGGATGGCACGATCCGGCCCAACCACAATGCTGAACTGGACGTCTGACAAAGCTTCAGCTGATACTACGAGGTCGAGGCTAAGGGAATCCTGGACTAGGGGGTGTCCGGATAGCCGAACTATCACCTTCGGCCAGACTCCTGGATTATGAAGATACAAGATTGAAGACTCCGTCCCGTGTCCGGATGGGACTTTCCTTGGCGTGGAAGACAAGCTTGGCGATACGGATATGTAGATCTCCTACCATTGTAACCGACTTTGTGTAACCCTAACCCTCTCCGGTGTCTATATAAACCAGAGGGTTTTAGTCCGTAGGATGAACAACAATCATACCATAGGCTAGCTTCTAGGGTTTAGCCTCTTCGATCTCGTGGTAGATCTACTCTTGTACTACCCATATCATCAATATTAATCAAGCAAGAGTAGGGTTTTACCTCCATTGAGAGGGCCCGAACCTGGGTAAAAACATCATGTCCCTTGTCTCCTGTTACCATCCGCCTAGACGCACAGTTCGGGACCCCCTACCCGAGATCCGCTGATTTTGACACCGACATTAGTTCTTTCATTGAGAGTTCCTCTGTGTCGTCACCTTTAGGCCCGATGGCTCCTTCGATCATCAACAATGACGCGGTCCAGGGTGAGATTTTTCTCCCCGGACAGATCTTCGTATTCGGCGGCTTTGCACTGCGGGCCAATTCACTTGGCCATCTGGAGCATATCGAAAGCTACGCCCCTGGCCATCAGGTCAGATTTGGGAGTTTGAACTACACGGCAGACATCCCCGGAGACTTGATCTTCAACGGATTCAAGCCACAGCCAAGTGCACCGCACTGTCTCGATGGGTATGATCTAGCTCTGCCGCCGAACAGTGCCCTGGAGGCCGCACCAGCGTTCGCTCCGACCCTTAGCTCGGAGCCGACTTCGCTTATCGAGGACGAGTGGCTGGACACCGCCTCGGGGGCTACGATCTCTACGGTGATTGAGCCGAACACCATCCCTGTCGTTTACAAAACCCGTGACTCTGAGGTGCCGGACTCCTATCCGGACTCCTAACCTCCCGTGCCCCTACCAATCAAATCCGATTGGGCGCCGGTTATGGAGTTCACTGCCGCGGACATCTTTCAGCACTCGCCCTTTGGTGATATCCTGAATTCACTGAAGGTCTCTCTTTATCAGGAGAGCCCTGGACGGACTATGGTCAGGAAGGTTGGGATGCGGACGACGAAGAAATTCAACGCCCACCCACCACCCACTTTCTAGCCACTATTGATGATTTAACCGACATGCTCGACTTCGACTCCGAAGACATCGACAGTATGGACGACGATGCGGGAGACAACCAAGAACCAGCGCCTACAGGGCACTGGAAGGCCACCTCGTCATACGACATATACATGGTGGACCTCCCAAAAGATGGGAGTGGCAATGGAACTGTGGTGGATGACCTCTCCAAGAAACTGCCCAAGCGCCAGCGTCAGCGGCGCCACTCTAAATCCCGTCATAGCAAAAACGGTGATTCCGGCACGGGAGATAATAATACCCCGGACAGTGCCGAAGACAACCCCCTCTAGCAGGATTCAGCACAGGAGGAGGGAGAAGCCAGCGCTCATGATAGACCGGCAGACAGAGAGGTAGAGGACGATAATTATATGCCTCCCTCCGAATATGAAGCAAGCCTTGACGACGACAAATTTGTCGTGCCCGAAGATCCCGTCGAACAAGAGCGTTTCAAGCGCAGGCTTATGGCCACAGCAAGCAGCCTCAAGAAAAAGCAGCAGCAACTTAGAGCTGACCAAGACTTGCTAGCAGACAGATGGACCGAAGTCCTTACACCCGAAGAGTACAAACTCGATTGCCCCTCCAAGAGCTACCCAAAACGCAGGCTGCTACCCCAATCAGAGGAGGAAGCAACCAAACCTACATCACCAGCGCATGACGCGGCCGACCGGCCACCTCGTGGCCGCGACAAAGAGGCCTCTAGGCCCTCCACTAAAGCCGCACCCTGGCGTCGCTCGAAAAGTACAAAGCCACGGGGAAATGCGCCAGACCTATGAGACATATTGGAGGACAAGGCAAGGCAAATAAGATTGATCTACAGATCGCGTGGGCGCCCCACGACACGTGATGACAACCGTCACGCCGGATACAACAATTCCGGCCGGGCCGAACACGCAGTAGACAAAGCTCATTTGAGTTGCGTTGGGAAATAGCCCAATACAGAGGCGCCGCACACCCACTATGCTTCACAGACGAAGTAATGGATCATCAAATCCCCGAGGGTTTCAAACCCGTAAACATTGAATCATACGACGGCACAACAGATCCTGCGGTATGGATCGAGGACTATCTCCTTCACATCCACATGGCCCGCGATGATGATCTACATGCCATCAAATACCTCCCACTCAAGCTTAAAGGACCAGCTCGACATTGGCTCAACAGCTTGCCAGCAGAATCAATTGGTTGTTGGGAAGACCTAGAAACCGCATTCCTTGATAACTTCCAGGGCACATATGTGCGACCACCAGACGCTGATGACATAAGCCATATAATTCAGTAGCCAGACGAATTGGCCAGACAATTCTGGACACGGTTCTTAACAAAGAAAAATCAAATCGTTGACTGTCCGGATGCAGAGGCCCTTGCAGCCTTTAAACCTAGCATCCGTGACGAGTGGCTTGCCCGGCACCTAGGACAGGAAAAGCCGAAATCCATGGCAGCCCTCACATCACTCATGACCCGTTTCTGCACGGGAGAGGACAGCTGGCTAGCACGCAGTAACAACCTAACCAAAAACCCTGGTAGTTCGGATACCAAGGACAGCAATGGCAGGTCGCGTCGCAACAAGCATGAGCGCCGCATTAACGGCGATAATGCTGAAGATACGGCACTCAATGCCGGATTCAGAGGCTCTAAACCCGGTCAGCGGAAAAATCCGTTCAAAGCAAATACTCAGGGCCTGTCCAATTTTGACCGAATACTCGATCGCTCGTGCCAGATACATGGCACCCCCGAAAAACCAGCCAATCACACCAACAGGGCTTGTCGGCTGTTCAAGCAGGCAGACAAGTTAAATGCCGACAAGGGGCTGCATGGCGATGACAAGGAGGAGCCCCGGCCGCCGAACAATAGAGGACAGAAGGGCTTTCCCCCACAAGTGCGGACGGTGAACATGATATATGCAACCCACATACCCAAAAGGGAGCGGAAGCGTGGACTAAGGGACGTATACGCGATGGAGCCAGTCGCCCCAAAGTTCAACCCGTGGTCCTCCTGCCCGATCACTTTTAATCAAAGGGACCACCCCACTAGCATCTGCCACGGCGGATTTGCCGCATTTGTTCTTGACCCAATCATTGACGGATTTCACCTCACTAGAGTCCTGATGGACGGCGGCAGTAGCCTGAACCTGCTTTACCAGGATACAGTGCGCAAAATGGGCATAGACCCCTCAAGGATTAAACCCACAAAAACGACCTTTAAAGGCATCATACCAGGTGTAGAAGCCAACTGTACAGGCTAAATTACACTCGAAGTGGTCTTCGGATCCCCGGATAACTTCCGAAGCGAGGAATTAATCTTCTACATAGTCCCATTCCGTAGCGGCTATCACGCACTGCTCAAACGAACCGCATTTGCGAAGTTCAATGCGGTGCCTCACTACGCATACCTCAAGCTCAAGATGCCAGGCCCTCGAGGAGTAATCACGGTCAATGGAAACACCGAACGCTCCCTCCGAACGGAGGAGCATACGACGGCCCTCGCGGCGGAAGTACAAAGCAGCCCGGAGTAACCTACAACAAGACCGCCTGGCACGTTCCGAGCATGCGTAGCAATGCGGCCCCAACACCAGCCCTCGCGAAATCGCAAAACCAGTACCACACGTAGATAACTATGCTCTGGAGATACCATGGGCATAGGGGGAGGGGCACGACCATGGCATGCCCAGAGTGCGGCTCAACCGCACCAGGGGCTCCCAATTGTGTCATCCTTTTTTTTCTTCTTTTCTTATTCTCAGGACTCCGTTTTCCAGAATCTCTGTCCGGTAGTAGAATCGCCGAACTCACGATGCAACAGCCAGGGAAGCAGAAAAGCTACGTCGAGTGTCCAGGTGGTCTCTATTACGAGCAGTATACCTGTTTTACATACCATCCCGCAGCCTACCCCTAGAGGGGGACATGTTAAATAGTCCCATCCCTTGCTTATCACACTATTTGTATCGTTTTGCTTTCATTGCAGTATCTTTTGAATAGACAATACATAGCTTCTGCTTATTATTGCATTCCTTTTTTTCATAAATGTTCATCTATGACATGGTGCACCCGTACAACTTGGTACGGTCAATACACCAGGGGCTTAAGTACGCCAAAACATGGTGTGATATGTCCGAACACTTTCACAAGTGCGGCACCCTGAACTTATAGCATTATATGAATCGGCTCCGAATCATGTCTTCGGTCAATAGTTGGGTTTGCCCGGCTCCCATGTTTTGGTACCTTACGTTCTATTATATCAGCTAAGGTAGCGCTGCGAGAACCACTGCGATTGTGCCCCGGTTGAGCTGGGTTGAGCACCTTAGTGGAGAAAGCTAAAACTGACCGTCATGATAGAGCGAGAGTCGATCGTTGTTCTAGAGGTTTTTTGGGTCCCTAAAGACTCATGCCGCTTAGAGCGAGGAGTCGGCATCGTCCGGCCAAGGCGTGGATAGCGCCCCGAACTCGGTCTTCCGAATACCAGGGGCTTCGCCGAAATTAAAAATTATAGAATTCTATGGCTAAGTGAGAGTGTTCAAGCATTATAGTCCGGTTGCCTTGTTCATTGTGTTGAACGCCTCCCTCGAAGGACCCAAGAATGAGAACAAGAGCGCTCAAGTTTATCACGAACACCCCAGCACTCGCGGCATGGGGGCTGAAGCCAACGACTCGCCATCTCTCAAATTTGATAAACGGCCACACAGAAGGTAATATTTTAAATTAAACAAGCATTGCTTAGCGTATATGAACAAAGTTTTCAGCGTACAGGATAACAAATGCGAGTCTACTCAAAAATTACATCTTTGGAGCATTCACCCGATATAAGGCAGGCACCCTTCAGGACGCCCTCATAGTACATCTCGGGCCTGCGATACTCCTTGCCCGGCGGTGGCGCGTCCGTCACAAGCTTCTCGGCGTCCATCTTGCCCCAGTGCACTTTAGCATGGGCAAGGGCCTGACGGACACCTTCAATGCAGACGGAGCGCTTGATGACTTCAATCCATGGACAGGCGTCCACCAGCCGTCGCACCAGACTGAAGTAGCTCCCAAGCATGGCTTCTTTAGGCCACAGCCGAACTATGAGGCCCTTCATGGCCTGTTCGGCCACCTTGTGGAGCTCGACCAGCTGCTTCAGCTGGTCGCTCAGGGGCACCGGATGTCTGGCCTCAGCATATTGAGACCAGAACACCTTTTCCGTCGAGCTCCCCTCCTCGGCTCGGTAGAACGCGACAGCATTGGACACACTACGGGGCAGATCTGCAAACGCTCCTGGAGAGCTCCGGATTCGGGTAAGTGACAGATAATTCACTTTTACATGCTTACTTTGCATGAAGAATTCCTTACCCGCTGGTATCTTTTTTATCGCCTCAATCTCCTAGAGGGCCCTCTCAAGAGCCAAGGCGAGCTCGGACTCTCGAGTCTTCGAGTCACGCTCCAAACTCTCATGTTTTTCCAGGAGAGCCTGGAGCTCTTGCCGCACCTCCGCCACCAGCGCCTCCTGCTTCTCTCGCTCGGTGCGCTCCGCGGCCGCATTTTTTTCGGCCTTGGCCACCGCTTCCTTCAGGGTCACCACCTCGTTCGTGGCCCCTGCAGTACTCACGTTATTCCTATCGTTTTTTGCAACCAAATCCTTTTCTATAAGGTATTACTTACCTTCTTTGTCCTCGAGCTGCTTCTTGGCAAGGCCGAGCTCGTTCTCGGACCGCTCGAGGCCCTCCTTCAATGCATTGACATCCGCAGTCAGTGCGGCAGAGGTCAGCAGCGCAGCCTGCATTCCCATATTGACATATTTATGTTAGACTCCTGCATATATCTTTTTAGATCCTCATCTCGGCTTTTCTTTCTGAACACCGAACTAAGCATCAAGGGCTACTGTCTATGCGGTAATATTCTTACATATCTTAAAAACTAACCTCAAAGCCTGTTAGAAGGCTGGTACAGGCTTTAGTCAGCCTGCTCTTGGCGGACTGAACTTTCTGGATCACTACACTCATGATAGTGCAGTGCTCCTCATTGATGGAGGCGCCGTTAAGCGCCTCCAGCAAGCTATCCGGTGCCTCTGGTTGGACGGAGGCCACCGGCGTCGCAGTCTTGCCCTTCTTATGAAGGGGCCGCCTGCAGGACTCCGGAACCACTGAAGGTTCTGGTGCGGAGTACGGCCCAGGGCCGGACTTAGGACCCCTTGGGGTTTGATCCCCCTCATGCCCAGAGTCTGGGAGGTTGCCTTGCGGCACCTCCGGGATCTCCTCCTCCTGGCTGGGCCCCTTTTGGGACCCCACCTCGGCATCGTCAGCAGCGCGAGGAGAGGAGGCGGCCAGAAGTGAAGTGCTATTCACGTCCGACGGAGCCAGGGAGCCGCTCGTTGAAATGTTGAGCTCGTCCTTGGGCGGGCTACATGGTTGTGTTCGGCGTTAGAAGACATTATGCGACAAATGAAAAATCATGAATTATTCTGGTATCCGGACACTTACGATGTCGCCAAGGGCTTAGCCCTCGGTGACCACTCCTCTTCGCCATCATCGGCGTTGGTGGAGTAGTCCGGAGGAAGGGTCCTTCCCTTCTTGGACCCTCCGGCCTCCCCAGTTGGGGAGGCCTTCCTTTTCTTCTCTCCCCCCGCTGGGTGAGAAGCCTCTTTTTTCTCCTCCTCATCTTCGCGGGAGGAGTCCTCCTCGGAGTCATCGGACGATGAGTCCGATAACACCTGATGCCGGGAACTCTTTCGGGTTCCCGTGGCCTTCTTCTTGGCCTTCTTCTCCGGCACCACGTAAGGCACCGGAGCCAGCAGCTTCGTTAATTGGGCGTCCGCTGGGTCTTCTGGCAAGGGAGCCAGACAGTTAACCTGCCCGGACGTCTTTTGCCAGGCCTGTCAAAGGTAAAGGGAGTTTAGATCCCGCATAGAGTCAAACTATGGAAAATAAGCGTCCTGAAAAGGGTAAAATAGCTTACCTCGCCGGCTTGACGCTGCGAGCTGAATCCACGATCTTCGGTAGCGGATGCGGGAGCCTCGGCGCCCTTGAACAGCACCTTCCAGGCATCTTTGTACGTAGTGTCGAAGAGCGTGCTCAAGGTTTGGTGCTGTGCCGGATCAAGCTCCCACAAATTAAAGGCCCGTTTTTGGCATAGGAGGATCCGGCTAATGAGCATGACCTGGACTATGTTGACGAGCTTGAGCTTCTTGTTCACCAAGGTTTGGACGTAGGATTGGAGTCCGGTCAGCTCCTCCGAATCACCCCATGATAGGCCCTTCTCTTTCCAAGAGGTTAGCCGTGTAGGGAAGTCGGATCGGAATCCGGGGGCCACTACCCATTTAGGGTCATGCGGCTCGGTGATGTAGAACCACCCCGATTGCCACCCCTTTATGGTCTCCACAAAGGAGCCCTTGAGCCATAGGATGTTGGGCATCTTGCCCACCATGGCACCTCCACACTCCGCTTGGCGGCCGCCCACTACCTTCGGCTTGACATTGAAGGTCTTCAGCCATAAGCCGAAGTGGGGCTGGATGCAAAGGAAGGCCTCGCACACGACGATGAACGCCGAGATGTTGAGTATGAAATTCGGGGCCAGATCGTGGAAATCTAGGCCGTAGTAGAACATGAGCCCCCGGACAAATGGGTGAAATGGAAAACCTAGTCTGCGGAGGAAATGGGTGAGGAACACCACCCTCTCATGGGGCCCGGGGGTGGGGATGAGCTGCCCCTTGTCGAGGAGTCGATGTGCGATGTCGCTGGACAAGTATTCGGCCTTTCGCAGCCTTTTGATGTGCCCCTCCGTGACGGAGGAGGCCATCCACTTGCCTCCCGCTACGGACATGGCTGGGGAAGGTTGAGGCGAGATGTGCGGACTTGGGCGCTGGAGCTCGAGTGCGCGGAAATGGATAAGCAAAGGAGGAAGAAGGCGTAGGTAAAAAGGTGAATCCTTATCCCCTTATATGGACGGACGAAACTATGCGTCCCCACCAGCCTGGTAAAACTCGCTTATCTCCCAGGCGCCGTAATCAATGGCGTGGTTGGGTTACCCACGCTCGTATTGATGAGAATCCCGGAATAAGGGGACACGATCTCTGCTTTGACAAGACGTGCCAAGGAAACCGCCTCGCTAAACGCGCTGAGGTGGAACAGTAAAAACGATTCGAATAAAGGCTTGGCTGTGGTGTGATGTCACGCCATGAAATACGTCAGCTGATTGAACTTGTGTAAATATTATTCTCTCTACGGTGGTATGTGGAACTTATTTTGCAGAGCCGGACACTATCCTCGTGTTCAAAATCTTCTATGAAGTATTGGGAGAAGGAACCAGCCTTGCAATGCCGCAGACAATATGCGCGCCGGACTCGTCGTCATTGAAGTCTGGTTCAGGGGCTACTTAGGGAGTCCTGGACTAGGGGGTGTCCGGATAGCCGAACTATCCCCTTCGGCCGGACTCCTGGATTATGAAGATACAAGATTGAAGACTCGGTCCCATGTTCGGATGGGACTTTCCTTGGCGTGGAAGACAAGCTTGGCGATATGGATATGTAGATCTCCTACCATTGTAACCGACTCTGTGTAACCCTAACCCTCTCCGATGTCTATATAAACCGGAGGGTTTTAGTCCGTAGGACGAACAACAATCATACCATAGGCTATCTTCTAGGGTTTAGCCTCTTCGATCTCGTGGTAGATCTACTCTTGTACTACCCATATCATCAATATTAATCAAGCAGGAGTAGGGTTTGACCTCCATCGAGAGGGCCCAAACCTGGGTAAAAACATCGTGTCCCTTGTCTCCTGTTACCATCCACCTAGACGCACAGTTTGGGACCCCCTACCCGACATCCGCCGGTTTTGACACCGATAGAGGCCCATAACTATTCTCGCGTGGTGGTTAGTGCGTAAAGGCCAAAGGCCAACTCAGAACAAATACCCAAACCATAGTGTATTATTAGCTTGCGGAGACGAGCAGAGACTCACAATCGAAAGTGACCTCGTCGCACGTCTCGTGGACTTACGACAAGGGCCTAAAATGCCCGGCCGTGCCATGTCATTATCTTGTGGGTGCTCTCCGGGCTCGCCCGACTTTCACCAAGGTCTCAAGTAAAGTCAAGGAAACTGTGTGTCTAGATGTCAAGGGGAAAACCCGAGGAATCACCCCCGGTGGATTCCACTCAATGTAATCATCAAGGTGAACATAAGAGGGACCACCCTCGAGGTTCACACTTGAGGTGTTGAATGACAGAGCCGTATCAGGAATGGTGAAAGAGGAAATCACCCTCGATGACCACGACCAAATAGCTACACTACAGAATTATCATCAGGAGTGCGTTATGAGGGATCACCCTCGGCACTCGATAGTAGCTCTGCAGAGTCGAGCAACTAAAGGGGCATGATGTGATGTGAGGTGTCGGGCTCTGGTCGTCGATCACATTGATCGAGGCATCAATGACAAAGCAGGGGCAACAAGGACAAGTGGGGGTCACTGATGGATGACTAGCCAGCCTATACTAAGCAGTTTAGGATAACTTGGTAGGTAACAATAAGCAGGTACAAAAGCACACTATGCATCAGAATAGGAGCAATCAAATATAGTAGCAAAATCTAATGCAAGTAGGAGCGAATAGAATGGGCAATATCAGGATGATCAAAGGGGGGCTTGCCTGGTTGCTCAGACAAGAAGGAGGGTCGTTGTCGACGTAGTCGATCACAGGGGCATCAGCAGCGGTCTCGGGGTATACCAGAGAGAAGAGGGGGAAGAAACAATAAATACACAGTAATCATATGCAACACAGAGTATGCTATGCTAACGTGCAGCGCTGGGTTGCCTAAATATATGTCTAAGTCATTTAGTTACTTTAGGATTAAAGTTAAATTTAATAATCGGTGTATAGGCACTATTCATCTACCAGAAACAGGCTAAAAGTTACGAGTTCACCTCCGTAGAGGGTTCCGACATAGAATCAGAAGACATGGTCAGATTCGTATCATCGTTCTAAGCAACTTTTATATATAAAGTTTTTCCATTTGAGCTATGGTTTATTTTCTATGATTTAACAAAGTTTTAGCAATATTCTGAATTTTTTTTAAATACTAAATTATTCAGAAAGAGAATTATGATGTCATCGTAGCGCCAGCCCTGCGTCAGCAGTCAACAGACCAGTTGAATGCTCAACAAGGGCCCATGCGGGGCCCACAGGCAGTGACGGGGCGATGCCCAGTCAGCCATTGACTGGGTCAACAAGGCTAGCCGGGCCCCTAGGGCCACTTGACAGTGTCCTAAGGTGGTGGCCCGGTCGGCCACGTCGGCACATGCGCCTGTGGAGACCGGCAAGCGCTCCCGCGGCTGAGAGGCACCGGATCTCACCGGAATCCGGCTCCGGATGGACGTTCGGGGCGTCGGACCCCTCGTTCGAGAGCTATCGCGGCGACTCATCGGGCGGTAACGGCGGCAGGGGCTGGGTCGCCCTACAGGGGCGACCACAATGAGATGAGCGGGTGCGGGCCGTGACCAGGAGGGGCGCGGCGATGGTTAATGGCGAGCGCGACGCCGTGCGCGACGCCGGGGCGGAGGCGAGGCCAGCGGCGGGCGCAGCTGCACCAGCGAGTCGGGTGCTGGGCGCGGTGGCAGCGGCTTGGCCGGATGCAAGCACGGGGGTAAGGGCGTGGCCACGCGTGCACGGGGCTGCGTCCAAAGGATGGGCGTGAGCGTAGCGGCGGGCGTCGTGGGGGAGCACCGCTACGGAGGGGGAAGATGGGGAGGGCTTGGCTCACCGAGAGCCGTAGGGGGTTGGCAGCGGGCTTGACGGGGGTCGGGGTGGCCGGAGTCGATGACAAGGGCGGTGTCGTCCGAGGAGGGAGGAGATGGCATAGGCGTCGCTGTGGCACTTCCGGTCTCGCGTTCCTGGTCGCGGATGAAGTAGAGGACATCGGTGGACCGCTCCGGCACGGAGATGAGGCGAGGCAGCAGTAGCCACTAGAGCTCGCGACGGCGTCGGTCGAGGCGTCCATGGCGGGATAGGAAGAAAGTGAGTGTGGGGAGGAGGGGATCTGGGGCGAGCCCAGAGGGAAATTGAGCGACAGGGGAGAGAGTGAGGCGCGGGGGAGAGGACCGAGGAGTCCTGGGCCTTATCCTCTCGTGGCAACGGCGACCAGGTGGTGCGATGGGAGCACGCCCGATGTGGCTCGGGTCGGGGCTACAGGGGAAGAAGGCGACCGGTGGGGGAAAGGTCGGGCCGACTCGGATGGGCAAGGCCCAGGGAAGGTGGGGGGGGGGCTCTCTCTCTCACCTCTTCTTTTACATATTTTTTTAACTTTTATGCTTTCTTTTATTCTTAGAAAATAAAATAGTTTAATAAAAACTAATCTTGCACCTAAAATACCATTTTAACTTAGGCCACTCCTATAATTAACTTGGGACCAAAATAAAGTAGTTTAGTATTTTTACCAATTAGAAAGGCAATTAAATTATCGACTACGACACTGTTTTATTTAGTTTAGGGCAGTGAAATACCTTATAAAAATGTTGGTTCACCACCAATAGTAAGAAATGATTATTTGCCACATGATGAACATTTTAGATCTCATGCTGTGAAATTTGGAATTTCACTTAGTAATTGAATTTGAATTCAAGGGGAATTTGAAAAGAGATAGGATCAAAGATGATCATGCATTGTTTAGCAAAAAGATTAGATTAAACCCAGGGGGTTACTGTAGCATGATACTCGGGGTGTTACACAATGTTCGGTCCACGTCATCGATCCGAGGCGCCGCAACGTCACCAATACGAGGCGCGTCGGCCAGCTAGCCCGGCCGTAGCTATGCCGAGCCGTCGACATAGTTAGTTATATATTTTGTAGTTTTTTTATATAATTTTAAATATATTTTTATGTAATATTATTTGATTAACTTAAACGTAGCATATGTAAATATAAACATACATAGATTATTTATCAATTTGGTGAAATTTTTCCATAGATTATGAATATATATGTAGTTTGTATTTTTTTTAGTACGTTAGTAATGTGACCTCATATTCTTTTGAATATAGGTCCTTATACTTTAATAAAACAAAAAATAGTTATGCCGACATAAGTGTTGTGGCAGTTGCAAACACCCGGCATGCCTCTCCGGAGTGTGACCCCCCTCACGTCCGGGGTGTGCCCCCCTCACGGATGGCGCCGCCGCCAGCACCTAGAGTGGGGAAACCGCCACGTCGGGTCTACCTGGAGGGGATCTTCCTATGGGTTTGGCCCAGGCGTTGCTCCCAAGTGTTCCTATGGGCTGACCTACCAAAACCGGGTGGAGAGGTCCACTAGTCAAAGCCCATCCAGGAAATCTCAAAGGGTTAGATCTCGTGGCCAACCGTTCCAGTATTAGGCGAGACGGAGGCCCTGGGAGGGTAGCAATGCTACCAGAGCGTCGCACCAGGCTCTCATACATGTCGTAAGGTGTGGTGGCATGTCTGAAGAGTCAGCATGCATCTCCGGGGTGTGGCCCCTCACACGGACGGTGCCGCCGGCGGCAATTGGAGGGGGGGAAACAACAACATCGGGTCTACCTGGAGGGGATCTTCCTGTGGGTTTGGCCCGGACGTTGCTCCCAAGTGTTCCTATGGGCTGACCTACCACAACCGGGTGGAGAGGTTGTCACATCCCAAAATTTCAATTTGTAATGTTATACATTAGATCATCTTTGCATATCATATTTCATTGCATTTTTGGCTTGATCCTAGAAATTCTACGCAACTCAAGGACCCACGGAGAGAGTTGGGGATTTCATTATTTCCATATTTGAGTTTTCTTAAATTTTGAAAAGTGGATCGTTTGATTTTAATTATTTTCTCTTCGAATATTTCTTTTATAAAAATAAAAGAGAGGGGATAAAATGACTTTCCCAAAATAAAGAAATATTGGAGATTTAATATTAAAATCCAATAAGATTTTTATTCGGAGTTTTATCGCTATTTTATTTGAATTAGGAAAAATATGTGTTTTTAAAAATTGCATTAGAGGCCCAAATAAATGTTCACTTTGTCCACTATATTTTTAGAGGACGTGGAAAATTTATTTCATGATTTTTGGAGTAAGTTTAGTATTTCTTTTATATTTTTCTCCGCGCGGAATTATTTAAAAAAAGTTACCGACCTAACGGGCCGTGTCCGACCCGGACACTCCAGCTCGGCCGGCCTTTAAGAGGCGAGGCCCGAGCCACCCCAAACCCTAGACGCCAGCCCTCGATCCGCCACCTCCGCCAGCCTCCGCCGCCACCGCCGCCAGCCGTTGCCGCCGCCGCCGCGAGTTCCGACGCCGCGGCCTCCCGCCCGCGCCACTGCAGCCCCGCGCCGCCGATCCCTGCCGCCACCGGACCCCGACCCCCCCCGCCGCGGTCGCCGGCCATCATTGGCGTCGCCGCCCGCTGACCCTGCCGATGAGGTAGTCGCTGGATCCGCCGCCGGTTTTCTCTGGAAAACCATACGGTTTTTTAGAAACTGCGATTGTTTTTTTATTTATAGATCGGTTTTATTTTTTTATTTCCGGTTTAGTTATTTAGCGAACGCCTATCCGTTCGTTCGTTTTAACGAAAGGTTTTCACTCGTTAGCCGCAGACAGCGAACGTTCATTCGTTAGCCTCTTCGTCAGTTTTTCTTTTTCCAGGGATTTTCCGCGATTATTTTCGATCATGATTTCTGCCCTGATTTTTGTTTTAGTTTATCTTTCGCTCGTTTATCGGAATCAGGCGATGTCAAGCACCTAGAGTTTCGTCTCGAAGGCCTCTTTCTGTTTAACCAACTTAAACAAGTTTTTGCCACTGTAAAATTTGACTTAAGTCCAGACTAGTAAACGGAGCTTGTTTCTTTCGCAGTTTGAGTTTTGTTGCTTCGTTTGATTTGATTCTTTTTGCAAATCGGAGTTCTTAAGTTGAACTTTCTGGTTAGATCTCTTATTTGAGTTTTACCTGTGCTTCTAGTTGAGTGCTTATTGTATGCTTGTTTGTTTGCGATAGAGTACCCGGAGTGCGAAGCATGCTACTACGAGTCCCTAGGTTTCATGGACCATCAGCAAGGCAAGTAACACTTTGATCATATCTCTTTACTATCCAGTTTTATTGCATTAGATCAATCCTCAAACAATTGCATGGTTAGGATCTGATTAATATGTGGGTTCTCGGAAGTAGATAAGGTAGTACCTATTGTCCTGTTTATTATCAAACCTTTGGGTGTTATTTCTCTGTTGCTTATATTGCTATGCTATGCTTGTAAACGTGGTTTGGTTCGAGTGATTCATGACAGATGTGAGTGTTGTTTCTTAATGGTTAACTTAAGGTGTCTACTTTAATACACGTCTGGGTGGATTGCTTGAAGGCACCCTGCAGTACCCAGTGGTTGTCAGGGCACCTGGAGAATCCACTGTTGTCCTAGGAAATCCCGGAGTACCCGTGCGATCATCCTATGGTCCGCCACCCAGGCTCAAAGGGATCATCAGATTATTCATGCTAGAAACTTCCGTGTGCAGCCACAAGCTATTATGGGCTCTACCATAGTTGAGTACGTTGCAAGACCTCTTTCAATGGTCTGCTAGCAGATGTAGGGGAAATTTGGTGTAACAGTCCTCCTAGAGTAAAGAGTTATTGTTTCAGAAAGACTGTGTCTTGATTCTCTGACCATGGATGTATTCGAGTCTTGTGGGGAAAAGTGTGCAAACCTCTGCAGAGTGTACAAACTAATCATGGTTATCTGTGTCATCGGTTATGGATGTTTTAAGTATCTAATTCTTGGATTATCATGCTGATCTCATCACTCTTAATATAATTTGATTGGGTGTAATGATGATGCTTAATTGGGATTGAGTTGGAGAAACCTTCTCAATGTTTAACAACTGATACGTCCATTTTGCATCATGCTTTTATATTGATATTTATTGCATTATGGGCTGTTATTACACTTTATGTCACAATACTCATGGTTATTCTCTCTTATTTTACAAGGTTTATCATGAAAAGGGAGAATGCCGGTAGCTGGGATTCTGGGCTGAAAAAGCAGCAAATATTGGAAACCTATTCTGCACGGCTCCAAAAGTCCTAAAACTCCACGAAAGTCATTTTTGGAATTAATAAGAATTATTGAGCAAAGAAAGTACCCGAGGGGGCCCACACCCTGTCCAGGAGGGTGGGGGCGTGCCCACCCCTACTGGGCGCACCCCCTATCTCGTGGGCCCCTGGTGGCCCTCCGGTGCCCATCTTCTGCTATATGAAGACTCTTACCCTCGAAAAAATCATAAGCAAGTTTACGGGACGAAACTCCGCCGCCACAAGGCGAAACCTTGGCGGAATCAATCTAGGGCTCCGGCAGAGATGTTCTGCCGGGGAAACTTCACTCTGGGAGGGGGAAATCATCACCATCATCATCATCAACGATCCTCTCATCGGGAGGGGTCAATCTCCATCAACGTCTTCACCAGCACCATCTCCTCTCAAACTCCTAGTTCATCTCTTGTATCCAATCTTGTATCAAAACCACAAATTGGTACCTGTGGGTTGCTAGTAGTGTTGATTAATCCTTGTAGTTGATACTAATTGGTTTATTAGGTGGAAGATCATATGTTCAGATCCTTAATGCGTATTAATACTCCTTTGATCATGAACATGAATATGCTTTGTGAGTAGTTAGGTTTTTTCCCGAGGAGATGGGTGAAGTCTTGCTATTAGTAGTCATGTGAATTTGGTATTCATTCGATATTTTGATGAGATGTATGTTGTCTGTCCTCTAGTGATGTTATGTGAACGTCGACTACATGACACTTCACCATTATTTGGTCCTAGAGGAAGGCATTGGGAAGTAATAAGTATATGTTGGGTTGCTAGAGTGACAGAAGCTTAAACCCTATTTTATGCATTGCTTCGTAAGGGGCTGATCTGGATCCACTAGTTTCATGCTATGGTTAGGTTTACCTTAATACTTCTTTTGTAGTTGCAGATGCTTGCAATAGGGGTTAATCATAAGTGGGATGCTTGTCCAAGAAAGGGCAGTACCCTAGCACCGGTCCACCCATATATCAAATTATCAAAGTACCGAAGCGAATCATATGAGCGTGATGAAAACTAGCTTGACGATAATTCCCATGTGTCCTCGGGAGCGCTTTTCTCATTATAAGAAATTGTCCAGGCTTGTACGTTAGTACAAAAAGGATTGGGCCACCTTGCTGCACTTTATTTACGGTTATTGCTTGTTACCCGTTACAAATTATCTTATCACAAAACTATCTGTTACCTACAATTTCAGTGCTTGTAGAGAATACCTTACTGAAAACCGCTTGTCATTTCCTTCTGCTCCTCGTTGGGTTCGACACTCTTACTTATCGAAAGGTATACGCTAGATCGCCTATACTTATGGGTCATCAACAACCCCCATGATAGTTAAATAAACTTTATTCCTTTGTTGTAAGGAAAATTTGGCTTTATGCAAAACTGTTAACAATAGAGCTTTCCACCAGCCATATATGCATGTAGTGATAGCATTTATTCTGTTCATTACTCTCTTGTGTTACATTGCGAGCATATTACATGTGCTGACCCGTTTCGGGCTACAACGTTCATGTTGCAGACTTTTCAGACGACAAGTAAGGTTCCATAGGTCACTGTCTTTCACTCAGTGATGCCGTTGGAGTTGATGGACTCACTTTATCTTCCAAGCCTTCCGCTGTTATTGTTTTAGATGACCTTAAGCCATATTTATTATAATAAGTTCTCTTTGAGACATTCAATGTAATAAGTGTGTGATTGCTACTCTGTTATAAATCCTTGAGTACTGTGCATGTCAGCATTACCGACATTGATGCACAAAGATCAGACTGTTTGAGGTTTGGTCGCTACAAGATGGTATCAGAGCACACGCTGAATGTAGGACACGACCACTAAGATAAATCCCTAGATCACTATTCTCTTCTCATTTCTGACTCCTCTCCTTTTCCTACTCTTTAGGATGACGGATGCAAGGAACAAGTTCACGCAACCAGATGAAGATACACATTTCGGACGCCACTTGAGGGAAGTCACTAGATACCTGAACATCGGAATACCAAGTTTCACCGGGACCTACATCGCCACTTTACCAAAAGATGAGTGTTGGATGATTCGAGTTCAAGTTCTAGGAAGGACTTTCATGCCAGTCACTGAGCCTATAGAGTTTTCCTTTGATGCACCAACCTGGAGTCTAGGTAAGAGCATGGCATCCCACATAACCATGGGACACATTGGAGAAGTTTACCACAAGGATCTCAAGGATGCTATCTATCAGATTTGTGGGCGCCGAGATGAGCAATGGGAGATGATCAGCACCAGGAAGGATAGGTCCATTGCAGCTTTCATCTAGGAGTTAAACAAGCACATTCGTCGTCAGGAGAACCAGATGTGCACAGGCATGATAGATCTGAAGAAGGCAATGAGCAGGATCACGGAGCTGGAGGAAGAACTCAAGTCTGCACGCGATGGATACGAGGAGGAAATGACGATACTCGTGGAGAAGAATGACGATCTGATCAAGGAGTATTCATGGGAGACCCTGCGCCATGAGGAGAAGACGACGATTCCACTTGCCCGGAGAACTACATCATCATTGACGACACCAACTCGGACCCTGACGATAGCGATGATGACTTTGTTGATGAAGCTGGAGCAGATATCATGGAGTCTTCCACCAATCAATTTTTCTAGTCGACCACCATATCAGTAGTAGCATTCCCCCATGTATATAGTCTAGTCTGAGCACTTTTGTAATGATAGTTAGACCATTGTATGCCCTTGTTTGAATTGATGAAGTGATATGATTGTGTTTGTCTCATGTGCATATGGGTAGTATTTTCCCTCTAGATCTCAATCTATTCTATTTTCTCATCTATTCTAAACCCCTCAGATGCCTCTGAGACACGACAATGGATTTGCTTTCCCATCGGAGCTCACTCCGTTGATCCCGCAGCAGAATGCATTGATGAAGATACTAGTCCAAAATTAGAATCAGGGGAACAACAACAACAACAACCCACCACCACCACAACCTGTTGATCACTAGCCCGTTTCCTAAGGCTGATTTCGTCGGTGTTCTCCAGTAGCACCGAGCCGATTGTTGCATATGATTTGATCCGCAAGATTGGAAGGGAGTTGACCACTGCAGGATGCACAGATGCGGAGAGAGTGCGGTTTGCCGCACATCAGCTTGCTGGACCCGCAGCATCATGGTGGGAGAATTTCACAGCCACTTACCCTATCAACACTGTCACATGGGACCAGTTTTAGCAGGCTTTTCGTACTACCCATGTTTCAGCAGGCGCTATGGCCATGAAGAAGCGTGAGTTTGCAACTTGCGCCAAGGAGGACGCACAGTGGGCCAGTATGCGGAAGATTTTAGTAAGTTAGCACGTTATGCCCCAGATGATGTTGCTACGGACACAGCTAAGCAGGAGAAGTTTCTGGAAGGATTGAATGATGAGCTGAGCATGCATTTGATGGTGGCAACCTTCAACAACTACCAGGAGTTGGTAGACAGATCTCTCATGGAAGGGAAGCAGCAGCAGATTGACAACCGTAAGAGGAAGTATGGACAAGTGAAGCACAATTCAGGTGCTCAGCAGAGGCCCCATTTCACCCCGAACTCGGGAGGACACCTTCAACATAACCATGGAAGTCACAATCACAACGGAGGAAGTTCGCACAACCATAGTGGCCCCAAGAATGGGAATGGTAATGGAGTAAGCAATTGACAGAACCGTTCCAACCCAGCAACACCGGTGAAGAAGGATCTAAGTCACATTACTTGTTTCAATTGCGGGAAGAATGGACATTATGCCACAGAGTGTTCTGAAGCAAAGAATGGAAATGGCAATGGAAGCTTTGAGAAGAAGCCCAACCGTTTGAACAGGGGACAAGTGAACCACGTTAACGTGGAGGAGGTTGAAGCACAACTAGATGCAGTAATAGGTAAGTTTTTGGATAAGTAATTTACTGCAATCGTTCTTTTTGATACTGGTGCATCGCATTCATACATATCAAGGGGATTTATGGATAAGTATAAAATGCCCACCAAAGTTCTTAGAACAACTATGTTAGTAAGCTCGCCAGGAGCGGAGCATATGGCAAGCCAAGGATGTTTTCAGATGCCATTGACCATAGGTAGGCATGTTTTCCCCTCAGACCTGATAATTTTGGAGTCGCAAGGTTTGGTTGTGATTTTGGGTATGGATTGGCTATCGATGTCTGGAGGAAACATCGATTGCGCCAGTAAGTCAATTATTCTCACTGATAAACCACAAGTATAGGGGATCTATCGTAGTCCTTTCGATAAGTAAGAGTGTCGAACCCAACGAGGAGCAGAAGGAAATGATAAGCGGTTTTCAGCAAGGTATTCACTGCAAGTACTGAAATAAGTGGTAACAGATAGTTTTGTGATAAGATAAATGGTAACGAGCAACAAGTAACAAAAGTAAATAAAGTGCAGAAAGGTGGCCCAATCCTTTTTGCAGCAAAGGACAAGCCTGGACAAACTCTTATAATAGGAAAAGCGCTCCCGAGGACAAATGGGAATATCATCAAGCTAGTTTTCATCATGCTCATATGATTCGCGTTCGGTACTTTGATAATTTGATATGTGGGTGGACCGGTTCTTGGGTACTACCCTTACTTGGACAAGCATCCCACTTATGATTAACCACTATTGCAAGCATCCACAACTTCAACAAAAGTATTAAGGTAAACCTAACAATAGCATGAAACACATGGATCCAAATCAGCCCCTTACGAAGCAACGCATAAACTAGGGTTTAAGCTTCTGTCACTCTAGCAACCCATCATCTACTTATTACTTCCCAATGCCTTCCTCTAGGCCCAAATAATGGTGAAGTGTTATGTAGTCGAGGTTCACATAACACCACTAGAGGTTAGACAACATACATCTCATCAAAATATCGAACGAATACCAAATTCACATGACTACTAATAGCAAGACTTCTCCCTTGTCCTCGGGAACAAACGTAACTACTCACAAAGCATATTCATGTTCATAATCAGAGGGGTAATATTGTGCATAAAGGATCTGAACATATGATCTTCCACCAAATAAACCAACTAGCATCAACTACAAGGAGTAATCAACACTACTAGCAACCTACTAGAACCAATCACGGACTTGGAGACAAGAAATGGATACAAGAGATGAACTAGGGTTTGGAGATGAGATGATGCTGATGAAGGTGTTGATGGAGATTGCCCTCTCCTGATGAGAGGAGCGTTGGTGCTGATGATGGTGATGATTTCCCCCTCCCAGAGGGAACTGTCCCCGGCAGAACAGCTCTGCCGGAGCCCTAGATTGGTTCCGCCAAGGTTCCGCCTCGTGGCGGCGGAGTCTCGTCCCGAAAGGTCTCTGCTATTTTTTTCTCATCGAAAGACTTCATATGGGAGAAGATGGGCGTCGGAGAGCCACCAGGGGGTCCACGAGGTAGGAGGGCGTGCCCAGGGGGGCGCCCCCACCCTCGTGAGCAGGGTGTGGGCCCCCTGGCCTTCATCTTTGGCGATGATTTTTTTTAATTTTGTTAAGGTGTTCCGTGGAGTTTCAGGACTTTTGGAGTTGTACAGAATAGTCCTTCAATATTTGCTCCTTTTCCAGCCCAGAATTCCAGCTGCCGACATTCTCCCTCTTCATGTAAACCTTGTAAAATAAGAGAGAATAACCATAAGTATTATGACATAACGTGAAATAACAGCCCATAATGCAATAAATATCGATATAAAAGCATGATGCAAAATAGACATATCAACTCCACCAAGCTTAGACCTCGCTTGTCCTCAAGCGAAAAGCCGATAACAATAAATATGTCCTCATGTTTAGAGGTAGAGGCGTCTATAAAAATAAAATACGGACATGAAGGCGTCATGATTACTTCATAACAGCAACATATATAATTTTTGTCATATGATTACTCATGTTCAAGTGATGATCTTCTCACAAAGCCAAAGTATGAATCAGAATCTTTATTGGGCACCAACAATTATAATCTTAGTCATTGAAGCAATTGCAATTTATCATAACATCAGAAAGAGTCTATGTCAGAGCTTAAAAGCAAGTCCACATACTCAATTATCACTTAGTCCTTCATAATTGCTAACACTCACGCTATACTTGTGGTTACAGAGTTTTAATCGGACATAGAGAAAGATAGGGGCTTATAATTTTTGCCCCACAACCTTTTACCTCAAGGGTAATGTCAACAATAATAATTCATGCTCCCCCACATCCAATTAGATATATATATCATGTTCTTTCCAACATGCTGAGCTTGCCAAAGGATAAAATGAAAAAGGGAGGGTGAAGATCACCGTGACTCTTGCATAGGGTAGAGGAAAATAATAAAAGATAGGCCCTTCGTAGAGGGAAGCAGAGGTTGTCATGCGCGTTTAGGGTTGATGCACAAAATCTTAATGCAAAGGAACGTCACTTTACATTGCCCCTTGCATGTGAACCTTTATTATGCAGTCCGTCGCTTTTATTGCGTCCACAACAAGTTCGTGCAACGTTTATTTTCTCTGCACTAATAAATCATGCATATTTAGAGAGCAATTTTTATAGCTTGCACCGATGACAACTTACTTGAAGGATCTTACTCAATCCATAGGTAGATATGGTGGACTCTCATGGCAAAACTGGTTTAAGGGTATTTGGAAGCACAAGTAGTATTTCTACTTAGTGCTGAGAATTGGCTAGCATGAGGGGGAAAGGCAAACTCAACACGGTATAGGAACCATGACAACATACTTTATCTCGGATGTAAGAGAACATAACTCATTATGTTGTCTTCCTTGTCCAACATCAACTCTTTAGCATGTCATATTTTAATGAGTGCTCCCAATCATAAAAGATGTCAATGATAATATATCTATATGTGAAACCTCTCTTTCCTTATTACTTCCTATTAATTGCAACGATGACCAAAGCTATATTTGCCAACTCCCAACAACTTTAAATCATCATACTCTTTCTATGTGAAGTCATTACTTTAAATAAGATCAATATGAACTCTTGATTCTTTTTATTCTTTTTCTTCTAATCACCCAAGATCATGGCAAAATACTCAAGCCCTTGACTCAACACTAATCTTTATTATATAGCTCACGGACTTGATTACAAAGAAGGATCATAAAGCAAAACTCAAAACTAGATCATGCCATGACTTTATTCTACTAAATCAAGATACTACTAATAGGATCGAACTAAGAAAAATGGTAAAGATAGGAGTTTTGATGGTGATACGATACCAGAGCACCTCCCCCAAGCTTGGCAGTTGCCAAGGGGAGTGCCCATACCCATGTGATTATGTCTTCGGAGGTGATGTAGGTGTTGCATTTTTCTTCTCCACCTTGCGTCTGAGGCTAAAATTTTCCTCCCATAGATCCTCATTCTCGAGCTCAAGTTTCATTATCTTTTTGCATCGTGTTGCCTTGCTGTCCTGTGAAAAACAAGGTGGGATAGATTGCACCTTATGGAGGCTAGACTTCTTGAACTCCACATGCATATCACCAGGTTGAGGTAGGGGATAGTCCTCTTCGTCGGAACTCGTTTCCTCCTTCCTCTTTGAATCATAGTCTTCTTCTTCCTCTATGGTCCAGCCATAATGCTCCACATCCCCATATACCTTGGGATTTGCAATATAATCAGCCATGTAGCTATCTCCCTCAGAATCATGGGAAGACATCTTGCTCTAATCTGCAGCAGCAACAGCTCGAAACAAAAACAGAGGATATTTGCGTGATACGAGAGTCAAAACCTTCGGGAGTATATATAATGAATTTTTACCGACCAAAATACTTATCATGCAAGGAAACGGAGTCCGGAGGGCACACGAGGTGCTCACGAGGTAGGGGGGCGCGCCCAGGGGGGTAGGGCGCGCCCTCCACCCTCGTGGAGGCCTCGTGTCCTCCCCGGACTGCTACTTATTTTTCTATTTTTCTAAATATTCATAAACGGAGAAATATTGCCTTAAAAATTGTTTTGGAGTCGGTTTACTTACCGTACCACATACCTATTCCTTTTTGGGGTCTGGAACGTTATAGAAAGTGTCCCTTATGTACTCCTCCAGGGTTACGGTTTCAATAACATTAGTTTCAACATTTATAGGATTACCTGAGATATAGTGTTTGATTCTTTGACCGTTCACCACCTTCAGATTTGTGCCTGTGAAGTTGTTGATTTTTATGGCACCGGAATGATAGACCTCCTCGATAACGTAAGGACCTTCCCATTTGGAGAGAAGTTTTCCTGCAAAAAATCTTAAACGAGAGTTGTATAGCAGTACATAATCACCTACATTAAACTCACACTTTTGTATCCTTTTGTCATGCCACCTTTTAACTTTCTCTTTAAACAGCTTGGCATTTTCATAAGCTTGGGTTCTCCATTCATCATGTGAGCTAATATCAAATAACCTCTTCTCACCAGCAAGTTTGAAATCATAGTTGAGCTCCTTAATAGCCCAATATGCCTTATGTTCTAGTTGGAGAGGTAAATGACATGCTTTTCCATAAACCATCTTATACAGAGACATACCCATAGGATTTTTATATGCAGTTCTATAGGCCCATAATGCATCATTCAGTTTCTTGGACCAATTCTTTCTAGACCTATTGACAGTCTTTTGCAAAATTAATTTGAGATGTCTATTGCTCAATTCCACCTGACCACTAGCCTGCGAGTGATATGGAGATGCAATTCTATGATTAACGTAGTATTTAGCAAGCATCTTACGGAAAGCACCATGAATAAAGTGTGAACCACCATCAGTCATTAAGTATCTAGGGACTCCAAACCTCAGAAAAATAACTTCCTTAAGCATTTTAATAGAAGTATTATGATCAGGACTACTAGTTGGAATAGCTTCTACCCACTTAGTAGAATAATCAACAACAACTAAAATATGAGTGTAACCATTAGAGGCTGGAAAAGGTCCCATATAATCAAAGCCCCAAACATCAAATGGCTCAATAACAAGTGAATAATTCATAGGCATTTCTTGACATCTACTTATATTACCAATTCTTTGACATTCATCGCAAGACAAAACAAACTTTTGGGCATCCTTGAAGAGAGTAGGCCAATAAAACCGGATTGCAATACCTTATGTGCAGTTCTATCTCCAGTGTGGTGTCCTCCATAGGCTTCGTAGTGACACTTGCGTAGGATCTGTTCTTGTTCATGCTCAGGTACACATCGTCTAATAACACCATCTACTCCTTCTTTATAAAGATGTGGGTCATCCCAAAAGTAATGTCGCAAGTCATAGAAAAACTTTTTCTTTTGTTGGTATGTTAAGCTAGGCGGTATAAATTTAGCAACAATATAATTAGCATAATCAGCATACCAAGGAGTGCTACGAGAAGTACTTATGACATTTAGTTTCTCATCAGGAAAGCTATCATCAATAGGGAGTGGGTCATCAAGAACATTCTCTAGCCTAGACAAGTTGTCAGCAACGGGGTTCCCAGCTCCTTTTCTATCAACAATATGTAAATCAAATTCTTGAAGCAAGAGAACCCATCTAATGAGTCTAGGTTTTGCATCTTTCTTTTCCATAAGATATTTAAAAGCAGCATGATCTGTATGAATAGTTACTCTAGAATCAACAATATAGGGTCTGAATTTATCACAAGCAAATACAACCGCCAAAAGTTCCTTTTCGGTAGTAGCATAATTTCTTTGAGCATTGTCTAGAGTCTTACTAGCATAATGGATAACATTCAATTTCTTATCAACTCTTTGCCCTAGAACAACACCTACAGCATAATCACTAGCATCACACATAATTTCAAAGGGTAAATTCCAATCAGGTGGCTGAACAACAGGTGCAGAGACTAATGCTTTCTTAAGTATTTCAAATGCTTCTACACAATCATCATCAAAGACAAATGGTACATCTTTTTGTAATAAATTAGTCAGAGGCCGAGAGATTTTTGAGAACTCCTTGATGAACCTCCTATAAAATCCGTCGTGACCAAGGAAACTTCTTATACCTTTGATGTCCTTGGGACATGACATCTTTTCAATAGCCTCAACCTTGGCTTTATCAACTTCAATACCTCTTTCAGAAACTTTGTGCCCCAAGACAATACCATCATTAACCATAAGGTGGCACTTTTCCCAATTCAAGACAAGATTAGTTTCTTCACATCTCTACAAAACTCGATCAAGATTGCTCAAGCAATCATCAAAAGAGGAACCATAGAAGGAAAAGTCGTCCATGAAAACCTCACAAATTTTCTCACAAAAGTCAGAGAACATAGCCATCATGCATCTTTGAAAGGTAGCAGGTGCATTACATAAACCAAAGGGCATATGTCTATAAGCAAAAGTACCAAAAGGGCATGTAAATGTAGTCTTTGATTGATCTTTAGCCGACACAGGTATTTGAGAAAAGCCGGAATAACCATCTAGAAAGCAATAATGTGTATGTTTGCATAATCTTTCTAGCATTTGATCAATAAAAGGTAAGGGGTAATGATCTTTCTTAGTAGCATTATTTAATTTGCGGAAATCAATTACCATCCTATAACCTGTGATAATTATTTGGAGAATCAATTCATCTTTATCATTAGGGACAACAGTAATACCTCCCTTCTTAGGGACACAATGGACAGGACTTACCCACTGACTATTAGCAACAGGATAAATTATACCTGCCTCCAGAACCTTGAGTATTTATTTTCTTACCACTTCTTTCATTTTAGGATTCAAACATCGTTGAGGATCACAAACTGGTTTGGCATCAGCTTCCAAATTTATTTTATGTTGACATATCGTGGGACTGATGCCCTTAAGATCATCCAGAGTACATCCAATAGCGGCACTATGCTTCTTCAGAGTTTTCAATAATCTTTCTTCTTCATGCTCTGAAAGGTTAGCGCTAATAATAACAGGATATATTTTCTTTTCATCAAGATAAGCATATTTAAGAGTATCGGAAATGGTTTAAGCTCAAACACGGGATCACCCTTGGGTGGAGGAGGATCCCCTAGGATTTCAACAGGCAAATTCTGTTGCAAAATAGGTTCTTGTTTAAGGAATACTTCATCTATTTCCCTTCTTTCATTCATGAACATATGATTTTCATGGTCTAGCAAATAATGTTCTAAAGGATCATTAGGAGGTACAACAATAGAAGCAAGACCAATAATTTCATCCTTACTATGCAATTCTTCCTCACGATGTTGTTTACTAAATTTAGAGAAATTAAACTCATGGACCATATCGTCCAAGCCAACAGTAACAACATTCTTTTTGCAATCAATCATAGCATTAACGGTACGCAAGAAGGGTCTACCAAATATAATGGGACAAAAGCTATCTTGTGGAGAACCAAGAACAAGAAAATCAGCAGGATATTTGGTTTTCCCACACAAGACTTCAACATCTCTAACAATTCCCATTGGAGATATAGTATCTCTATTTGCTAGTTTAATTGTAACATCAATATCTTCTAACTCGGCAGGTGCAATCTCATGCATAATTTCTTTGTATAAGTCAATGGGTATAACACTAGCACTAGCACCCATATTGCATAAGCCATGATAACAATGATCTCCTATTTTAACAGAAATAACAGGCACGCCTATCATAGGTCTATGTTTATCTCTATCACAGGGTTTAGCAATTCTAGCAGTTTCACCAGTGAATTGAATAACATGCCCATCAATATTGTCAGACAAGATATCTTTAACAATAGCAACATTGGGTTCTACTTTGACTTGCTCAGGAGGTGTATAAGTCCTAGTATTGCTTTTACGAACAACAGTTGAAGCTTTGGCATGATCCTTCATTCTAACAGGGACAGGGGGTTTCTCAACATAAGAAGTAGGAACAATAGGATCATTATAAGTGACAAACTTTTCTTCAACTTTAATAGGTGCAGCTACTTTTACTTCTATGGGAGGATGATATTTAAACCACTTCTCCTTGGGGAGATCAACATAAGTAGCAAAAGATTCACAGAATGAAGCTACTATCTCAGAGTCAAGTCCATATTTAGTGCTAAACTTACGGAAAATATCGGTATCCATAAAAGATTTAACACAATCAAACTTAGGTGTCATACCTGACTCCTTACCTTCGTCGAGGTCCCAATCTTCAGAGTTGCGTTTAATTCTATCCAATAAATTCAATCCAAATTCAATAGACTTCATCATAAAAGAGCCAGCACAAGAAGTATCGAGCATATTGCGATTATTTTCAGAAAGCCGAGCATAAAAATTCTGGAGAATTGTCAATTTTGAGAGCTCATGATTGGGGCATGAATATAACATTGATTAAAGCCTCCCCCAAGCTTGAGCGATGCTTTCTCCTTCGTGAGGCCAAAAATTATATATATAATTGCGATCACAATGAACTAGGTGCATAGGGTAATACTTTTGATGAAATTCCAATTTCACTCTTTTATAGTTCCATGATCTCGTATCATCACATAGCATGTACCATGTCAATGCGTCTCCCTCCAAAGATAAAGGGAAAGCCTTCTTCTTAACGGCATCATTGGGTACACCTGCAAGCTTAAATAGTCCACAAATATCATCCACAAAGCGTAGATGTTCATCAGGATGCTTTGTTCCATCTCCTGCAAAGGTGTTAGCTAGCAGTTTTTCCATCATACCCGAAGGAATTTGAAAAGCAGTTTCATCTTCAATAGATTTAGTAGGTTCAGTAGGTTTGGTAGGTTGAGGAGCAACTCTTGTGTCAACCGGATGGGGTGAAGATACCCCGAACAAGCCCCTCAAACAATTACTTTCCATAGTAACAAGTGATAGAAAATTTCAGCACACTAAATAAATTTTTCCTTACCAAATTCCACCTACCAAAGGCTCTTCACTTCCCGGCAACGGCGCCAGAAAAGAGTCTTGATGACCCACAAGTATAGGGGATCTATCTAGTCCTTTCGATAAGTAAGAGTGTCAAACCCAACGAGGAGCAGAAGGAAATGATAAGCAGTTTTCAGCAAGGTATCCTCTACAAGTACTGAAATAAGTGGTAACAGATAGTTTTGTGATAAGATAAATGGTAACGAGCAACAAGTAACAAAAGTAAATAAAGTGCAGCAAGGTGGCCCAATCCTTTTTGTAGCAAAGGACTAGCCTGGACAAACTCTTATAATAGGAAAAGCGCTCCCGAGGACACATGGGAATATCGTCAAGCTAGTTTTCATCACGCTCATATTATTCGCGTTCAGTACTTTGATAATTTGATATGTGGGTGGACCGGTGCTTAGGTACTGCCCTTACTTGGACAAGAATCCCACTTATGATTAACCTCTATTGCAAGCATCTGCAACTACAACAAAAGTATTAAGGTAAACCTAACCATAGCATGAAACATATGGATCCAAATCAGCCCCTTACGAAGCAACACATAAACTAGGGTTTAAGCTTCTGTCACTCTAGCAACCCATCATCAACTTATTACTTCCCAATGCCTTCCTCTAGGCCCAAATAATGGTGAAGTGTTATGTAGTCGATGTTCACATAACACCGCTAGACGTTAATTAGACAACATACATCTCATCAAAATATCGAACGAATACCAAATTCACATGACTACTAATAGCAAGACTTCTCCCTGCATGGTGCAAACGTGTGAGAGAGAGCTGAAATCTATCCCTCGCAGCCATCCAAAACGCTTTTGCATGGGAACAATAGATGAGTTCATGTAACATGTCTTCGTCCATCACTTTGCAAACATCACATAAACCCAACGGCTTGATATGACGATGACGCAAAGTAGTTGAGTCAGGTAAAATCCCTCGGACAACTCTCCACCAGAATACCCGTACTTTGGGGACGACTCATAGTCGCCAAAGAGCAGTCCACAACTGTTTATTAGCTGATGATGATTCTGTAGTCGTCCCTTCCTCTCAAGAGCCAAGCTCGTTGTGAGTCACAAGAGAATGATACGCTGATTTTACAGTGTAGATGCCCGACTTCTCCAAAGACCAGGCTAGAGTATCTTTGCCACCCGCCGGATTCAGTGGTATATTAAGAATGGCTACCGCATCCGGTTGCTAGAAATTTTGACGGACAATCTGTTCATTCCAATTTCCTCACGATGTTGTTTACTGAATTTAGAGAAATTAAACTCATGGACCATATCGTCCAAGCCAACAGTAACAACATTCTTTTTGCAATCAATCATAGCATTAACGGTACGCAAGAAGGGTCTACCAAATATAATGGGACAAAAGCTATCTTGTGGAGAACCAAGAAAAAGAAAATCAGCGGGATATTTGGTTTTCCCACACAAGACTTCAACATCTCTAACAATTCCCATTGGAGATATAGTATCTCTATTTGCTAGTTTAATTGTAACATCAATATCTTCTAACTCGGCAGGTGCAATCTCATGCATAATTTCTTTGTATAAGTCAATGGGTATAACACTAGCACTAGCACCCATATCACATAAGCCATGATAACAATGATCTCCTATTTTAACAGAAATAACAGGCACGCCTACCATAGGTCTATGTTTATCTCTATCACAGGGTTTATCAATTCTAGCAGTTTCACCAGTGAATTGAATAACATGCCCATCATTATTATCAGACAAGAGATTTTTAACAATAGCAATATTGGGTTCTACTTTGACTTGCTCAGGAGGTGTATAAGTCCTAGTATTTCTTTTACGAACAACAGTTGAAGCTTTGGCATGATCCTTCATTCTAACAGGGAAAGGGGGTTTCTCAACATAAGAAGTAGGAACAATAGGATCATTATAAGTGACAAACTTTTATTCAACATTAATAGGTGCAGCTACTTTTACTTCTATGGGAGGATGATATTTAAACCACTTCTCCTTGGGGAGATCAACATAAGTAGCAAAAGATTCAACGAATGAAGCTACTATCTCAGAGTCAAGTCCATATTTAGTGCTAAACTTACGGAAAATATCGGTATCCATAAAAGATTTAACACAATCAAACTAAGGTGTCATACCTGACTCCTTACCTTCGTCGAGGTCCCAATCTTCAGAGTTGCGTTTAATTCTATCCAATAAATTCCATCCAAATTCAATAGACTTCATCATAAAAGAGCCAGCACAAGAAGTATCGAGCATATTGCGATTATTTTCAGAAAGCCGAGCATAAAAATTCTGGAGAATTGTCAATTTTGAGAGCTCATGATTGGGGCATGAATATAACATTGATTTAAGCCTCCCCCAAGCTTGAGCGATGCTTTCTCCTTCGCGAGGCCAAAAATTATATATATAATTGCGATCACGATGAACAAGATGCATAGGGTAATACTTTTGATGAAATTCCAATTTCACTCTTTTATAGTTCCATGATCTCGTATCATCACATAGCCTGTACCATGTCAATGCGTCTCCCTCCAAAGATAAAGGGAAAGCCTTCTTCTTAACGGCATCATCGGGTACACCTACAAGCTTAAATAGTCCACAAATATCATCCACAAAGCGTAGATGTTCATCAGGATGCTTTGTTCCATCTCCTGCAAAAGTGTTAGCTAGCAGTTTTTCCATCATACCCGAAGGAATTTGAAAAGCAGTTTCATCTTCAATAGATTTAGTAGGTTCAGTAGGTTTGGTAGGTTGAGGAGCAACTCTTGTCTCAACCGGATGGGGTGAAGATACCCCGAACAAGCCCCTCAAACAATTACTTTCCATAGTAACAAGTGATAGAAAATTTCAGCACACTAAATAAATTTTTCCTTACCAAATTCCACCTACCAAAGGCGTTTCACTTCCCGGCAACGGCGCCAGAAAAGAGTCTTGATGACCCACAAGTATAGGGGATCTATCTAGTCCTTTCGATAAGTAAGCGTGTCGAACCCAACGAGGAGGAGAAGGAAATGATAAGCGGTTTTCAGCAAGGTATTCTCTACAAGTACTGAAATAAGTGGTAACAGATAGTTTTGTGATAAGATAAATGGTAACGAGCAACAAGTAACAAAAGTAAATAAAGTGCAGCAAGGTGCCCCAATCCTTTTTGTAGCAAAGGACTAGCCTGGACAAACTCTTATAATAGGAAAAGCGCTCCCAAGGACACATGGGAATATCGTCAAGCTAGTTTTCATCACGCTCATATGATTCGCGTTCGGTACTTTGATAATTTGATATGTGGGTGGACCGGTGCTTAGGTCAACTTATGATTAACCTCTATTGCAAGCATCCACAACTACAACAAAAGTATTAAGGTAAACCTAACCATAGCATGAAACATATGGATCCAAATCAGCCCCTTACGAAGCAACGCATAAACTAGGGTTTAAGCTTCTGTCACTATATCAACCCATCATCTACTTATTACTTCCCAATGCCTTCCTATAGGCCCAAATAATGGTGAAGTGTTATGTAGTCGACGTGCACATAACACCGCTAGAGGTTAATTAGACAACATACATCTCATCAAAATATCAAACGAATACCAAATTCACATGACTACTAATAGCAAGACTTCTCCCTTGTCCTCAGGAACAAACGTAACTACTCACAAAGCATATTCATGTTCATAATTAGAGGGGTAATATTGTGCATAAAGGATCTGAACATATGATCTGCCACCAAATAAACCAACTAGCATCAACTACAAGGAGTAATCAACACTACTAGCAACCTACTAGCACCAATCCCGGACTTGGAGACAAGAATTGGATACAAGAGATGAATTAGGGTTTGGAGATGAGAAGGTGCTGATGAAGATGTTGATGGAGATTGCCCTCTCCCGATGAGAGGAGCTTTGGTGATGACAATGGTGATGATTTCCCCCTCCCGGAGGGAAGTGTCCCCGGTAGAACAGCTCTGCCGGAGCCCTAGATTGGTTCCGCCAAGGTTCTGCCTCGTGGCGGCGGAGTCTCGTCCCGAAAGGTTCTCTCCTTTTTTTTCTCATCGAAAGACTTCATATGGGAGAAGATGGGCGTCGGAGAGCCACCAGGGGGCCCACGAGGTAGGGGCGCGCCCAGGGGGCGCCCCCCACACTCATGAGCAGGGTGTGGGCCCCCTGGCCTTCATCTTTGGTGATGATTTTTCTTTATTTATTATAAGGTGTTCCGTGGAGTTTCAGGACTTTTGGAGTTGCACAGAATAGTCCTTCAATATTTGCTCCTTTTCCAGCCCAGAATTCCAGCTGCCGGCATTCTCCCTCTTCATGCAAACCTTGTAAAATAAGAGAGAATAACCATAAGTATTGTGACATAACGTGAAATAACAGCCCATAATGCAATAAATATCCATATAAAAGCATGATGCAAAATGGACGTATCACTCACCACCCTAGAAGGAAGAATGATTAAGTATGTATCTCGGCATGTGCCAAAGAGGACTCAAGTGAATTCCTTATCAGGAGTTGTACAGGAGGAAGTACCAACGGTGAAGGATTTCTGTGACACCCCAAAATTTTAATCTTGTTTTACTAATTAAAATTTTTCCTAGAAACTAAAACTTTTATTTTCTGTATTTTCCTTCTGATTTCAGGACCACTCTTTTCTTTATTATTATGGAGTTTTACCCACTAGTGAAATCTTTTCAATCATTGTTGGAATTAATTTTTTTTCTCTCAAATAAAACAATTCTTTATCACTAGGATTATTTGCATAATTATTTTCCCTGATGCCTTATTTCTGTAAAAATGATTTTTTCTAAGCTTCATGGCCTCTTTTACACTGCAACCCTTCGAAAAATTCATTTAAAAATTCCACCAAAAAATTGGAGATGTCATGTGATGTTTTTAAAACAATTTTATGCAAAAATATATTTCATTCCTTGGATATTTTGAGTTCTACACATGATTTTCAAATCTGGTCCAGTGGGCAGTTTTACACTACAACCTATTTAAATATTTCTTTAAAACTTCCACCAAAATTTTGGGATGTCTATATGAGTATGTTAATTATCTTTTTGCCAAAAGCCAATGATGTCCTTCAAATTTTTTGAGTGAATCAACCTATTTCCCATTTTGGTCCAACTTGATGATTTGTACAACAACTATATTTTAAGATACTCCTTTATCCATGATGTCTTTTCCTACTTGTAGTCCTCCCTGCTAAACCCTTAAGTCCAGAAGAGTGGACCCATTGGAGGATTTTTAGTGCATGCAACCATGCCCTCTTCTTTCTGTCCAAAACTGATGTTTTGCAAAACTTGCACTAGCAAGTTTGTGCTTTGGACAAACTAACCTCACCACCCTCTCTTTCAACTAAAGAGACCCCACTCTGGAAGGTTTGGCCACCCCAAGAGATGCCTAGGTGCATGTGGCATTCTGTCGAGCACCCTGTAGGCATGACCAGTTTTGACATCATTCTTAGCTTGCACTATGATCTTACTTCCCTTGCCTAACTACCTTGTCCAATAGACTCCTAGCTACTCATAACCTAGGTCTGCTAATTCCCAGCCTCACCCGAGACCTCTAACATGCTCTGACATTTCGTCGAGCATGTCCCGTGCGTGCTCTGGGCGCGAGCAGAGCGCGTGTTTTGCATGTGCCGCGCCCTAGCCGCCACGTCGCGCCCCTGGTTTTGCCCACGCCACAGAGCCGCGCCACGCACTCCCCTTCTCACCAGAACGCGCCAAGCAGCCCTGGTGCCCCGCAGCACTGCCATCAGAGCCCTTGGCGGCACGCCGGCATCCGCAACACGCCTCTGCCAGGTCGGTGCCGCCCAGGCCTCTCCCGCTCGCCACCTTCCCCTGGAACAGCTCATCCTCATCCTCTCGAGTGTTCTCTAGCTCTCGTCGTCGCCACGACGCCCTAACGCTACAGGGAGGCGGTTCGCCGATGAATTTATCTGGCCGCCGCTAACCGACCTTGTTGCGGTATATAAGGAGGCCCCAGAACCCATTCGAGCACGGAAGCAACCTCAGGCCACCTTCATGGCACCCCCACAGCCTGCAATCGTCGGAGGGAGGCCTTCTTCCCCATCTCCGGCAACCGCAGCCACCGCCACTGCCCCGGCCATTCCGGCGCCACCAGAGCCTCCCCCTCTCCACTCTCTTCACCACAAACTCCCTCTCCCCCTCGTGAATCCATACCCCTGCTCGATTTTGATCGGGACTCATTGCGGGAGAAAAATCACTTTGCCTGACGACCACCGTCCGCCGCGAAGCTCACCGCCGGCAGCTCCGTCCACCCCAGAGACCATATCAACCACCGGAGTGACCGTCTTGATCCCCTTAGCACGCGGATGGCCTCAGTTCTCCGAACGGTGCCATCATTCGCTGGCGAGCCTCACCGGAGCTCCGCCTCTATTTTAGCCGGAGGAGGTGACGCGCGCGTGGACTGGTCAAACCTGACCAGTGGGCCAGGCGGGTCCACAGTCAGCGACCCAGTGCCGATCCACACGGGCATATGTGGAAACGTATTTTTAGAATACGCCTTCGATGTGGTCAGTCCGAATCGTTTTTCTTTTTCTGTTTTATTTTCTTTTTAAAAACAGATTTTGACCACAACTTTGGCTGCGTGTAACTTTTTAATGACAACTCCAAATGAATTGATTCTTTTCCCTACCTCTCTCAAATTTAATCTAGTTTATTTTAAGATTTATTTGAAAAAAATTCAAAACAACTTTTTGTGCTGTTTTTGAATTAGTGTGTTAATTCAAATTTATTTAAAATAGGACTTTGGAGAGAGAGAAGAAAACTTTCAAAAATTTTGGAGTGCACCCTGCCTTTCCACACATTGAAGGCAAGCATTCTAAACCCTGGCATAGTATTTTTGTATGCATTGTTTGACACGATCATGACACCACCTCAATACATGGAACTTGTTATTTTATGTGGTGATGTGATCGTTTGCATGAATGTTTATTGAAAATTTCCTTGCTGTTGGAAATGGATATGCTTTTCATGATGATCATCCTCGTATGCCTTTTGTGCCTACCGGAAGGAAAATGGGAAAGTCTCTGTCTTGGGTAGACCCGAGCTTGTCCCTAGTTCCTCGTCGAGACGAGTGTGTCCAGCATGGCATGAGGGGTATGATGAGTGGTGATTCTATCTGTTGGATGAAATACATTCATTATGCTAATCATGCAGGGAAATTATAAACCTCCTGAGTCAACCATAGATCAAGTCTTGTTCCAGTAACCCCCACACTTGTTTCGTGCTACCACTTGTCCCTATCACAGGTAGGGTACGGTTCAGTAAATTTTCAACCCCTTTCTAGCACACACCGTACAGAGGTGCCGGGATGAGGGTACCAAGGCCATGGATTAAAGCCAGTCATCCGGTCAGGGGGCATGGGTGTGTCGGTTGTAGCCGAGGGGGTAGCTTCCCCAGTTTTGTGTGCGGTATAAATGTTGTGATCCCATGCTAATCGAGGTTGTAGCCTCCCCACTTAGAGTTTTGCTTAACGAGTGTCGTGGGTGATTCCAGACACCGGTAACTTAAGCTGGTGTGTGCAAGTCAGGTGCGTTTTCAATTAAAAGACCTTAGACGGAATTAGTCCCGATGGACTAAAGGAACCCGTTACTCGTGGGTAGAGAGTACACCCTCTGCAGAGATTAAACCTATTCGAATAGTCGTGTCCATGGTTAAGGACTACAGTCTGGGTGGGTCAAGTGTCGGTCTTAGTGTCGGTCTTCGGAGGAGAACTACTAAACCAGAACCCGGATCATGACTGATGACTTGTGATGATTATGTTTATTATGGACTAACCCTTTATATTATTTGAAATATTGACCATCCCTTGGACGGTTCTACCTCCTGGTTATTCATTGTGATTATTTATAAGCCCTTTATGTGGTGTCGCTGAGATGCCCGACTGTGGCATGCTTGTTATTTATTTACTTTATAAGCCCTTTATGTCGTGTCGCTGAGACGCTCGACTGTGGCATGCTTGTTATTTATTTACTTTATAAGCCCTTCATGTGGTGTCGCTGAGATGCCCGACTGTGGCATTGCTTGTTCTTTAATTTCCTTATAAGCCCTTTATGTGGTGTCGCACAGACGCCCGACTGCGGCATTTTATTTCCACTCCATTATTGCTCATTCAGGTTACATATAAATAACATGTTTGCATGCATAAGAGATTTTATTTATGACTAACGATATGATCATAGAATACTTCAGTGCATGAATATCATTTATATTATCACAATGTTCATAATATTTGCGAGTACATTCAAAGTACTCACTGGCTTGTCCCTGGCTATCGTCTTAGCCAGATTTCTTGCACGGAGAGGAGCAACGCGATGACAGCCCCAGAACCTAAGCAACGGTGATAGCAGCCTCGTGAAGATAGGAGTTAACCTGGTCAGCTGTTCCTGTTGGGAAATGGAGTCCCATAGACACTGATGATCCACAAAACCGCTTCCGCCATCAACCACTAGAAACCATTTGTTGTACTCATAGGCCAGAATGGTCTTGTACTACATAGTTTGTGTTTTGCTTGGAATTTTTGTATCAAGTTGGTGCCTCATCAGCTAACAGTAATCCTGGGGCTGGTGAGCACAACGGCCATTTTCTGGAAATTAATACTCGGAAAACCGGTCGCAACAAACTTGGTATCAGAGCCAGGCTGACCATTGGCTAATCCTATCTTAGCCAAGTCGAAAAACTTAGGCAAACCAACCCACCAGACCTTAACCAAACCCCAACCAAGCTTCTCGTGCCAGATAGCCACACAGTGACCCCGACACTTTTGGCAGTCGGTGCCCAACCTATCAACCTAGCCTGTCAATCACGCACCAGTGACAAGCACCCAAGATGTCTCGTTCGCAAGCGTGCGAAGGAAGACTCCGTCCCCTTTTCCTATAAAAAGGGCATGCTAGCCCCAACCCAGCACAGCACATGCTCTACCCCAAACCGAGCCATAATGACTGGCCCCGTCGTGCACAACGAGACCACAACAACCAACCTTGGAGGTTTTGTGACCATACTCGCAAACCTCACCCGTCGTGCCTATGCGTTAGAAGAGCCCCCAGAATATGTTGTGTACCAAGGACCCATGAGCGGTGAGGACCGTCAATTCTGGGCCACTGTGCACATCTACGGTAGGAGTCTGTCGCCAGAACGCCCCTACAGGTTCACCGGAAGGACAACTTCCTTTGAGGCAGAAGCCATCCAGCTAGCTGCTCAAGAAGCTATAGTTCAACTTCGGGACTTGTCGCCCAGAGTTAACTGTCGCTCGTTCTACTACTACCCCAGACGTGAAGGGTATGGTAGACCACCCCAAGTTACCAACGGAGATCACGAGACGGATCCTGCATTGTTGCACCTAGTGCGCTATGTAGGTGCACTAGAGGAACTGTTCGATCAAATCACCATTGATATGATCGCAGCTCGTGAAGAGCTGGTTCGCCGAGCCCCCGCAAGAGAAGAGAACGAACCCGACGCCGACAACCCAGTCGTGTTGTTCGGACACCTGATCGAGTCCCTGAGGTCAGCCCCAGCCATCAACCAAGATGCTTTGATGACCCCAGAAGTGCTTCGTCGCCTTTTGGGAGCACACTCCAACGGGATTGTGGCCAACAATCCCCGCGATGGTCATCATCGCTACCCCGAGCCTGCAGCCCCTCAACCCTCTCCAGCTAATTCCGATGGTGTGACCCGTGGAGAAGCCTCGACATCCACAAGGCACGCCCGCTTGGATGTAAACGAGGTAGACTAAGTCACCAAGCAGTGTTGAGTCCCAGTGTATCCCCGCTTTGTAATCGTGTGACCTTGTAAATAAACGCATCTTGTTGTCGTGCCTCTGTTTTAAATAGTAGCCTTGCATGGATATGTCAGCATGCGGTATACAATTCTATCCCAGGCATAGTTACCAAAAACCACCTCGATGAGCCCCACAGTGATAAGTCACTTTAGTGAGATGTGTGTATCTGTGGCTTTGACCCCGAACCTTGGAGCTGAGAGGGCAAATTCATTACCTTTCACCATGGTAAAACAACCCAGCTCCAGTGCTATAAAAAGGACACAGCATGACCTTGCCAAGCACCTCTCACCATGTACACCATTTCCTGCCATGCCGAGCCCTAGTATTTATCTAAGAACCCCTGATGCAACCCCAGGTAGCTTTGTCAAAATATTGTGGGATTTTACCTGCAGTACCATGGGTTCTACCCAGCCACCCCAGTACGAGCTGTTCAAATCAAGAATCACCCGGTCCACCTCGAGATATTGGGCAGCAGTACACATCCCTCCCGTGGACTCAAACCAAGACCCTACAGAGGTCTCCTTTGTGGGGAAATCTATGCCGACCCCGCATATGGCCATAAAAGCTGCTGCCTACGAAGCGCTTGCTCGCCTTTGATTCGCGGTACCCTATGCCAGCGAACGAGGGTATTATTACTTTTCGAGCCGTGCAGCACCTGGGGAAGTAACATCCTTTCCCGATGGACGAATTGAGACAAACCCAGTACTGGCCAATCTTATCCAGTACGTCATCGCTCAAGAACGTTTAACCCAACGTGTGATGGGTTATGTCCAGAGCCTTGCAGATTTAAATCCTCAGATCGCCATCGGCAGATCACTGAGGCCCGACCAAGAGAGACGCATTCATCGACTGGTCAATCCACTTCCCCCGATAGAAGAGGAGTGTGTCCCAGTACCAGAGACATTTTCTAGGCACCCCGTCCAGTTACCATTTGCATTATAGACGTCACTGTTGTATTTATTATTGCAACTTTTATTTATAAGTTGTAACCTATGCGTGGTACCCCGAGTTTGCGTGGCGAGTAAATTATTTAGTTTCTATTAATGTGAGTAGTTCTGTTGCGGTTTGACTCTGTTATATTACTATTGTTCTCTAGAGAGAAATCCTGGAGTGAGATTTCTTTTCCCTGAGTTGCTGCATCGTATATCTTATCACGACGTGGATCATTTTATTTCACACAACACTACGGCAGCAGACTCACAACCGCTCGAACTCATTCACTGCTTGCAAAAACACGTAACCGTGGGGTATTTGTTTTTTTTCAAAACCGCTCTTAGCAAATCTCGAGGACGAATTTTTTTCTTAAGGGGGGTAGTGTTGTGACACCCCAAAATTTTAATCTTGTTTTACTAATTAAAAATTTTCCTAGAAACTAAAACTTTTATTTTTTGTATTTTCCTTCTAATTTCAGGAGCACTCTTTTCTTTATTATTATGGAGTTTTACCCACTAGTGAAATCTTTTCAATCATTGTTGGACTTAATTTTTTTTCTCTCAAATAAAACAATTCTTTATCAGTGGGATTATTTGCATAATTATTTTCCCTGATGCCTTATTTCTGTAAAAATGTTTTTTCTGAGCTTCAAGGCCTCTTTTACACTGCAACCCTTCGAAAAATTCATTTAAAAATTCCACCAAAAAATTGGAGATGTCATGTGATGTTTTTAAAACAATTTTATGCAAAAATATATTTCATTCCTTGGATATTTTGAGTTCTACACATGATTTTCAAATCTGGTCCAGTGGGCAGTTTTACACTACAACCTATTTAAATATTTCTTTAAAACTTCCACCAAAATTTTGGGATGTCTATATGAGTATGTTAATTATCTTTTTGCCAAAACCCAATGATGTCCTTCAAAATTTTTGAGTGAATCAACCTATTTCCCATTTTGGTCCAACTTGATGATTTGTACAACAACTATATTTTAAGCTGCTCCTTTATCCATGATGTCTTTTCCTACTTGTAGTCCTCCCTGCTAAACCCTTAAGTCCAGAAGAGTGGACCCATTGGAGGATTTTTAGTGCATGCAACCATGCCCTCTTCTTTCTGTCCAAAACTGATGTTTTGCAAAACTTGCACTAGCAAGTTTGTGCTTTGGACAAACTAACCTCACCACCCTCTCTTTCAACTAAAGAGACCCCACTCTGGAAGGTTTGGCCACCCCAAGAGATGCCTAGGTGCATGTGGCATTCTGTCGAGCACCCTGTAGGCATGACCAGTTTTGACATCAGTCTTAGCTTGCACTATGATCTTACTTCCCTTTCCTAACTACCTTGTCCAATAGACTCCTAGCTACTCATAACCTAGGTCTGCTAATTCCCAGCCTCACCCGAGACCTCTAACATGCTCTAACATTTCGTCGAGCATGTCCCGTGCGTGCTCTGGGCGCGAGCAGAGCGCGCGTTTTGCACGTGCCGCGCCCTAGCCACCACGTCGCGCCCCTGGTTTTTCCCACGCCACAGAGCCGCGCCACGCACTCCCCTTCTCACCAGAACGCGCCAAGCAGCCCTGGTGCCCCGCAGCACCGCCGTCAGAGCCCTTGGCGGCACGCCGGCATCCGCAACGCGCCTCTGCCAGGTCGGTGCCGCCCAGGCCTCTCCCGCTCGCCACCTGCCCCTGGAACAGCTCATCCTCATCCTCTCGAGTGTCCTCTAGCTCTCGTCGTCGCCACGACGCCCTAACGCTACAGGGAGGCGGTTCGCCGATGAATTTATCTGGCCGCCGCTAACCGACCTTGTTGCGGTATATAAGGAGGCCCCAGAACCCATTCGAGCACGGAAGCAACCTCAGGCCACCTTCATGGCACCCCCACAACCTGCAATCGTCGGAGGGAGGCCTTCTTCCCCATCTCCGGCAACCGCAGCCACCGCCACTGCCCCGGCCATTCCGGCGCCACCAGAGCCTCCCCCTCTCCACTCTCTTCACCACAAACTCCCTCTCCCCCTCGTGAATCCATACCCCTGCTCGATTTTGATCGGGACTCATTGCGGGAGAAAAATCACTTTGCCTGACGACCACTGTCCGCCGCGAAGCTCACCGCCGGCAGCTCCGTCCACCCCAGAGACCATATCAACCACCGGAGTGACCGTCTTGATCCCCTGAGCACGCGGATGGCCTCAGTTCTCCGAACGGTGCCATCATTCGCTGGTGAGCCTCACCGGAGCTCCGCCTCTATTTCAGCCGGAGGAGGTGACGCGCGCGTGGACTGGTCAAACCTGACCAGTGGGCCAGGCGGGTCCACTGTCAGCGACCCAGTGCCGATCCACGCGGGCATATGTGGAAACGTATTTTTAGAATACGCCTTCGACGTGGTCAGTCCGAATCGTTTTTCTTTTTCTGTTTTATTTTCTTTTTAAAAACAGATTTTGACCACAACTTTGACTGCCTGTAACTTTTTAATGACAACTCCAAATGAATTGATTCTTTTCCCTACCTCTCTCAAATTTAATCTAGTTTATTTTAAGATTTATTTGAAAAAAATTCAAAACAACTTTTTGTGCTGTTTTTGAATTTGTGTGTTAATTCAAATTTATTTAAAATAGGACTTTGGAGAGAGAGAAGAAAACGTTCAAAAAATTTGGAGTGCACCCTGCCTTTCCACACATTGAAGGCAAGCATTCTAAACCCTGGCATAGTATTTTTGTATGCATTTTTTGACACGATCATGACACCACCTCAATACATGGAACTTGTTATTTTATGTGGTGATGTGATCGTTTGCATGAATGTTTATTGAAAATTTCCTTGCTGTCGGAAATGGATATGCTTTTCATGATGATCATCCTCGTATGCCTTTTGTGCCTACCGGAAGGAAAATGGGAAAGTCTCTGTCTTGGGTAGACCCGTGCTTGTCCCTAGTTCCTCGTCGAGATGAGTGTGTCCGGCATGGCATGAGGGGTATGATGAGTGGTGATTCTATCTGTTGGATGAAATACATTCATTATGCTAATCATGCAGGGAAATTATAAACCTCCTGAGTCGACCATAGATCAAGTCTTGTTCCAGTAACCCCCACACTTGTTTCGTGCTACCACTTGTCCCTATCACAGGTAGGGTACGGTTAAGTAAATTTTCAACCCCTTTCTAGCACACACTGTACAGAGGTGCCGGGATGAGGGTACCAAGGCCATGGATTAAAGCCAGTCATCCGGTCAGGGGGCATGGGTGTGTCGGTTGTAGCCAAGGGGGTAGCTTCCCCAGTTTTGCGTGCGGTATAAATGTTGTGATCCCATGCTAATCGAGGTTGTAGCCTCCCCACTTAGAGTTTTGCTTAACGAGTGTCGTGGGTGATTCCAGACACCGGTAAGTTAAGTTGGTGTGTGCAAGTCAGGTGCGTTTTCAATTAAAAGACCATAGATGGAATTAGTCCCGATGGACTAAAGGAACCCGTTACTCGTGGGTAGAGAGTACACCCTCTGCAGAGATTAAACCTATTCGAATAGCCGTGTCCATGGTTAAGGACTACAGTCTGGGTGGGTCAAGTGTCGGTCTTAGTGTCGGTCTTCGGAGGAGAACTACTAAACCAGAACCCGGATCATGACTAATGACTTGTGATGATTATGTTTATTATGGACTAACCCTTTATATTATTTGAAATATTGACCATCCCTTGGACGGTTCTACCTCCTGGTTATTCATTTTGATTATTTATAAGCCCTTTATGTGGTGTCGCTGAGACGCCCGACTGTGGCATGCTTGTTATTTATTTACTTTATAAGCCCTTTATGTGGTGTCGCTGAGACGCCCGACTGTGGCATGCTTGTTATTTATTTACTTTATAAGCCCTTCATGTGGTGTCGCTGAGACGCCCGACTGTGGCATTGCTTGTTATTTAATTTCCTTATAAGCCCTTTATGTGGTGTCGCACAGACGCCCGACTGCGGCATTTTATTTCCACTGCATTATTGCTCATTCAGGTTACATATAAATAACATGTTTGCATGCATAAGAGATTTTATTTATGACTGACGATATGATCATAGAATACTTCAGTGCATGAATATCATTTATATTATCACAATGTTCATAATATTTGCGAGTACATTCAAAGTACTCACTGGCTTGTCCCTGGCTATCGTCTTAGCCAGATTTCTTGCACGGAGAGGAGCAACGCGATGACAGCCACGGAACCTAAGCAACGGTGATGGCAGCCTCGTGAAGATAGGAGTTAACCTGGTCAGCTGTTCCTGTTGGGAAATGGAGTCCCATAGACACTGATGATCCGCAAAACCGCTTCCGCCATCAACCAATAGAAACCATTTGTTGTACTCATAGGCCAGAATGGTCTTGTACTACATAGTTTGTGTTTTGCTTGGAATTTTTGTATCAAGTTGGTGCCTCATCAGCTAACAATAATCCTGGGGCTGGTGAGCACAACGGCCATTTTCTGGAAATTAATACCCGGAAAACCAGCCGCGACAAACTTGGTATCAGAGCCAGGCTGACCATTGGCTAATCCTATCTTAGCCAAGTCGAAAAACTTAGGCAAACCAACCCACCAGACCTTAACCAAACCCCAACCAAGCTTCTCGTGCAAGATAGCCACACAGTGACCCCGACACTTTTGGCAGTCGGTGCCCAACCTATCAACCTAGCCTGTCAATCACGCACCAGTGACCAGCACCCAAGATGTCTCGTTCGCAAGCGTGCGAAGGAAGACTCTGTCCCCTTTTCCTATAAAAAGGGCACGCTAGCCCCAACCCAGCACAACACAGCCTCTACCCCAAACCGAGCCATAATGCCTGGCCCCGTCGTGCACAACGAGACCACAACAACCAACCTTGGAGGTTTTGTGACCATACTCGCAAACCTCACCCGTCGTGCCTATGCGTTAGAAGAGCCCCCAGAATATGTTGTGTACCAAGGACCCATGAGCGGTGAGGACCGTCAATTCTGGGCCACTATGCACATCTACGGTAGGAGTCTGTCGCCAGAAGGCCCCTACAGGTTCACCGGAAGGACAACTTCCTTTGAGCCAGAAGCCATCCAGCTAGCTGCTCGAGAAGCTATAGTTCAACTTCGGCACTTGTCGCCCAGAGTTAAATGTCGCTCGGTCTACTACTACCCCAGACGTGAAGGGTATGGTAGACCACCCCAAGTTACCAGCGGAGATCACGAGACGGATCCTGCATTGTTGCACCTAGTGCGCTATGTAGGTGCACTAGAGGAACTGTTCGATCAAATCACCATTGATATGATCGTAGCTCGTGAAGAGCTGGTTCGCCGAGCCCCAGCAAGAGAAGAGAACGAACCCGACGCCGACAACCCAGTCGTGCTGTTCGGACACCTGATCGAGTCCCTGAGGTCAGCCCCAGCCATCAACCAAGATGCTTTGATGACCCCAGAAGTGCTTCGTCGCCTTTTGGGAGCACACTCCAACGGGATTGTGGCCAACAATCCCCGCGATGGTCATCATCGCTACCCCGAGCCTGCAGCCCCTCAACCCTCTCCAGCTAATTCCGACGGTGTGACCCGTGGAGAAGACTCGACATCCACAAGGCACACCCGCTTGGATGTAAACGAGGTAGACTAAGTCACCAAGCAGTGTCGAGCCCCAGTGTATCCCCGCTTTGTAATCGTGTGACCTTGTAAATAAACGCAGCTTGTTGTCGTGGCTCTGTTTTAAATAGTAGCCTTGCATGGATATGTCAGCATGCGGTATACAGTTCTATCCCAGGCACAGTTACCAAAAACCACCTCGACGACCCCCACAGTGATACGTCACTTTAGTGAGATGTGTGTATTTGTGGCTTTGACCCCGAACCTTGGAGCTGAGCGGGCAAATTCATTACCTTTCACCACGGTAAAACAACCTAGCTCTAGTGCTATAAAAAGGCCACTACATGACTTTGCCAAGCACCTCTCACCTTGTGCACCATTTCCTGCCATGCCGAGCCCTAGTATTTATCTAAGAACCCCTGATGCAACCCCAGGTAGCTTTGTCAAAATATTGTGGGATTTTACCTGCAGTACCATGGGTTCTACCCAGCCACCCCAGTACGAGCTGTTCAAATAAAGAATCACCCGGTCCACCTCGAGATATTGGGCTGCAGTACACATCCCTCCCGTGGACTCAAACCAAGACCCAACAGAGGTCTCCTTCGTGGGGAAAACTATGCCGACCCCGCATATGGCCATAGAAGCTGCTGCGTACGAAGCGCTTGCTCGCCTTCGATTCGCGGTACCCTATGCCAGCGAACGAGGGTATTATTACTTCCCGAGCCGTGCAGCACCCGGGGAAGTAACATCCTTTCCCGACGGACGAATTGAGAGAAACCCAGTACTGGCCAATCTTATCCAGTACGTTATCGCTCAAGAACGTTTAACCCAACGTATGATGGGTTATCTCCAGAGCCTCGCGGATTTAAATCCTCATATCGCCATCGGCAGATCACTAAGGCCCGACCAAGAGAGACGCATTCATCGACTGGTCAATCCACTTCCCCTGATAGAAGAGGAGTGTGTCCCAGTACCAGAGACATTTTCTAGGCAACCCGTCCAGTTACTGTTTGCATTATAGACGTCGCTGCTGTATTTATTATTGCAAATTTTATTTATAAGTTGTAACCTATGCGTGGTAACCCGAGTTTGCGTGGCGAGTAAATTATTTAGTTTCTATTAATGTGAGTAGTTCTGTTGCGGTTTGACTCTATTATATTACTATTGTTCTCTAGCGAGAAATCCTGGAGTGAGATTTCTTTTCCCTGAGTTGTTGCATCGTATATCTTATCACGACGTGGATCATTTTATTTCACACAGCACTACGGCAGCAGACTCACAACCGCTCGAACTCATTCACTGCTTGCAAAAACACGTAACCGTGGGGTATTTGTTTTTTCCAAAACCGCTCTAAGCAAATCTCGAGGACGAGATTTTTTCTTAAGGGGGGTAGTGTTGTGACACCCCAAAATTTTAATCTTGTTTTACTAATTAAAATTTTGCTTAGAAACAAAACTTTTATTTTCTGTATTTTCCTTCTGATTTCAGGACCACTCTTTTCTTTATTATTATGGAGTTTTACCCACTAGTGAAATCTTTTCAATCATTGTTGGACTTAATTTTTTTCTCTCAAATAAAACAATTCTTTATCAGTGGGATTATTTGCATAATTATTTTCCCTGATGCCTTATTTCTGTAAAAATGATTTTTTCTAAGCTTCAAGGCCTCTTTTACACTGCAACCCTTTGATAAATTCATTTAAAAATTCCACCAAAAAATTGGAGATGTCATGTGATGTTTTTAAAACAATTTTATGCAAAAATATATTTCATTCCTTGGATATTTTGAGTTCTACACATGATTTTCAAATCTGGTCCAGTGGGCAGTTTTACACTACAACCTATTTAAATATTTCTTTAAAACTTCCACCAAAATTTTGGGATGTCTATATGAGTATGTTAATTATCTTTTTGCAAAAACCCAGTGATGTCCTTTGAAAAATTTGAGTGAATCAACCTATTTTCCATTCCGGTCCAACTTGATGATTTGTACAACAACTATATTTTAAGTTGCTCCTTTATCCATGATTTCTTTTCCTACTTGTAGTCCTCCCTGCTAAACCCTTAAGTCCAGAAGAGTGGACCCATTGGAGGATTTTTAGTGCATGCAACCATGCCCTCTTCTTTCTGTCCAGAACTGATGTTTTGCAAAACTTGCACTAGCAAGTTTGTGCTTTGGACAAACTAACCTCACCACCCTCTCTTTCAACTAAAGAGACCCGACTCTGGAAGTTTTGGCCACCCCAAAAGATGCCTAGGTGCATGTGGCATTCTGTCGAGCACCATGTAGGCATGACCAGTTTTGACATGAGTCTTGGCTTGCACTATGATCTTACTTCCCTTGCCTAACTACCTTGTCCAATAGACTCCTAGCTACTCATAACCTAGGCCTGCTAATTCCCAGCCTCACCTGAGACCTCTAACACGCCCTGACATTTTATCGAGCACGTCCCGTGCGTGCTCTGGGCGCGAGCAGAGCGCGCGTTTTGCACGTGCCGCACCCGAGCCGCCACGTCGCGCCCCTGGTTTTGCCCACGCCACAGATCCACGCCACGCACTCCCCTTCTCACCAGAACGCGCCAAGCAGCCCTGGTGCTCCGCAGCACCGCCGTCAGAGCCCTTGGCGGCACGCCGGCGTCCGCAATGCGCCTCTGCCAGGTCGGGGCCGCCCAGGCCTCTCCCGCTCGGCACCTGCCCCTAGAACAGCTCATCCTCATCCTCTCGAGTGTCCTCTAGCTCTCGTCGTCGCCACGACGCCCTGACGCTACAGGGAGGCGGTTCGCCGATGAACTTATTCGGCCACCGCTAACCGACCTCATTGCGGTATATAAGGAGGCCCCCGAACCCATTCGAGCATGGGAGCAACCCCAGGACACCTTCATGGCATCCCCACAGCCTACAATCTTCGGAGGGAGGCCTTCTTCCCCATCTCCGGCAACCGCAGCCACCACCACTGCCCCGGCCATTCCGGTGCCACCAGAGCCTCCCCCTCTCCACTCTCTTCACCAGAAACTCCCTCTCCCCCTCGTGAATCCTTCCCCCTGCCCGATTTTGATCGGGACTCATTGCGGGAGAAAAATCACTTTGCCCAACAACCACCATCCGCCGCGAAGCTCACCGCCGGCAGCTCCGTCCACACCAGAGACCATATCAACCACCGGAGTGACCGCCTTGATCCCCTGAGCACGCGGATGGCCTCCGTTCTCAGAACGGTGCCGTCATTCACCGGCGAGCCTCGCCGGAGCTCCGCCTCTGTTTCGACCGGAGGAGGTGACGCGCGCGTGGACTGGTCAAACCTGACCAGTGGGCCAGGCGGGTCCACTGTCAGCGACCCAGTGCCGATCCACGTGGGCATAAGTGGAAATGTATTTTTAGAATACGCCTTCGACGTGGTCAGTCCGAATCGTTTTTCTTTTTCTGTTTTATTTTCTTTTTAAAAACAGTTTTTGACCACAACTTTGACTTCCTGTAACTTTTTAATGACAACTCCAAATGAATTGATTCTTTTCCCTACCTCTCTCAAATTTAATCTAGTTTATTTTAAGATTTATTTGAAAAAAACCAGAACAACTTTTTGTGCTGTTTTTGAATTTGTGTGTTAATTCAAATTTATTTAAAATAGGACTTTGGAGAGAGAGAAGAAAACTTTCAAAAGTTTTGGAGTGCACCCTGCCTTTCCACACATTGAAGGCAAGCATTCTGAACCCTGGAATAGTATTTTTGTATGCATTGTTTGACACGATCATGACACCACCTCAATACATGGAACTCGTTATTTTATGTGGTGATGTGATCGTTTGCATGAATGTTTATTGAAAATTTCCTTGCTGTCGGAAAAGGATATGCTTGTGATGATGATCATCCTCGTATGCCTTTTGTGCCTACCGGAAGGAAAACGGGAAAGTCTCTGTCTTGGGTAGACCCGAGCTTGTCCCTAGTTCCTCGTCGAGATGAGTGTGTCCGGCATGGCATGAGGGGTATGATGAGTGGTGATTCTATCTGTTGGATGAAATACATTCATTATGCTAATCATGTAGGGAAATTATAAACCTCCTGAGTCGACCATAGATCGAGTCTTGTTCCAGTAACCCCAAACTTTTTTCGTGCTACCACTTGTCCCTATCACAGGTAGGGTACGGTTCAGTAAATTGTCAACCCCTTTCTAGCACACACCGTACAGAGGGGCCGGGATGAGGGTACCAAGGCCATGGATTAAAGCCAGTCATCCGATCAGGGGGCATGGGTGTGTCGGTTGTAGCCGAGGGGGTAGCTTCCCCAATTTGCGCGCGGTATAAATTTTGTGATCCCATGCTAATCGAGGTTGTAGCCTCCCCACTTAGAGTTTTGCTTAACGAGTGTCGTGGGTGATTCCAGACACCGGTAAGTTAAGCTGGTGTGTGCAAGTCAGGTGCGTTTTCAATTAAAAGACCGTAGACGGAATTAGTCCCGATGGACTAAAGGAACCCGTTACTCGTGGGTAAAGAGTACACCCTCTGCTGAGATTAAACCTATTCGAATAGCCGTGTCCATGGTTAAGGACTACAGTCTAGGTGGGTCAAGTGTCGGTCTTAGTGTCGGTGTTCGGAGGAGAACTACTAAACCAGAACCCGGATCATGACTGATGACTTGTGATGATTATGTTTATTATGGACTAACCCTTTATATTATTTGAAATTATTGAACATCCCTGGGACGGTTCTATCTCCTAGATATTCACTATGATTATTTATAAGCCCTTTATGTGGTGTCGCTGAGACGCCCGACTGTGGCATGCTTGTTATTTATTTACTTTATAAGCCCTTTATGTGGTGTCGCTGAGACGCCCGACTGTGGCATGCCTGTTATTTATTTACTTTATAAGCCCTTTATGTGGTGTCGCTGAGACGCCCGACTGTGGCATGCTTGTTATTTATTTACTTTATAAGCCCTTTATGTGGTGTTGCTGAGACGCCCGACTGTGGCATTGCTTGTTATTTAATTTCCTTATAAGCCCTTTATGTGGTGTCGCACAGACGCCGCACTGCGGTATTTTATTTCCACTCCATTATTGCTCATTCAGGTTACATATAAATAACCTATTTGCATGCATAAGAGATCTTATTTATGACTGACGATGTGATCATAGAATACTTCAGTGCATGAATATCATTTATATTATCCCAGTGTTCATAATATTTGCGAGTACATTCAAAGTACTCACTGGCTTGTCCCTGGCTATCGTCTTGGCCAAATTTCTTGCATGGAGAGGAGCGGCGCGATGAAAGCCCCGGAACCTAAGCAACGGTGATAGCAGCCTCGTGAAGATAGGAGTTAACCTGGTCATTTGTTCCTGTTGGGAAATGGAGTCCCATAGACACTGATGATCCGCAAAACCGCTTCCGCCATCAACCACTAGAAACCATTTGTTGTACTCATAGGCCAGAATGCTCTTGTACTACATATTTTGTGTTTTTCTTGGAATTTCTGTATCAAGTTGGTGCCTCATCAGCTAACAGTAATCCTGGGGCTGGTGAGCACAACGGCCATTTTCTGGAAATTAATACCCGGAAAACCGGTCGCGACAATTTCCCTCACGTATTTCCAGAAGAGTTGCCAGGCATGCCACCGGATAGAGACATTGAGTTTTTGATTGAGCTTTTGCCAGGCACAGGGCCAATATCTAAGAGACCGTCCAGGATGCCCGCAAAGGATTTGGAAGAAATTAAGAAGCAGATTAAGGAGTTACTGGATAAAGGCTATATTCGCCAAGTTCGTCACATTGGGGATTACCTGTGCTTCTAGTGGAGAAGAAGGATGGATCGTTGAGGATGGTTGTTGATTACCGTGGATTGAATGAAGTGACGTTGAAGAACAAGTACCCACTGCCAATAATCAATGATCTATTTGACCAGTTGCAAGGAGCTAAAGTATTTTCCAAGATCGATCTGCGATCAGGATACCACCAGCTGAAGATTTGAGAGTAGGATATACCTAAGACAGCTTTTACCACGAGGTACGGGCTATATGAGTATACCGTTATGTCATTTGGTCTGACTAACGCACCTGCCTATTTCATGAACATGATGAACAAGATGTTTATGGAGGTTTTGGATAAGTTCGTCGTGGTGTTCATTGATGATATTCTGGTCTACTCGAAGAATGAAGAGGAGCATAAGGAGCATTTGCGTTTGGTACTTGGGAAGCTCAGAGAACATCAGTTGTATGCAAAGTTCAAAAAGTGTGAGTTTTGGTTGAAGGAAGTTGGATTTCTCGAACATGTTATATCCGGAGAAGGAATAGCAGTAGACCCGACCAAGGTTGTCACTGTGACAAATTGGGAAGCACCCACGTCAGTTGGAGAGATCCGGTGTTTTCTGGGACTCGCAGGATACTACCGGAGGTTTATTGAGAATTTCTCGAAGATTGCAAAGCCCATGACAGAGTTGTTGAAGAAGGACACCAAGTTCAAATGGACTGAGGAATGTGCGACCAGTATTCAAGAGTTAAAGAAACGTTTGGTTACAGCTCCAGTGTTGATTCTTCCAGATCAATGCAAGTATTATCAAGTGTATTGCGACGCTTCTGCTCGAGGACTTGGAGCAGTGCTTATGCAATAGGGAAGAGTTATTTCATATGCCTCACGACAACTTAAACCCCATGAGCTGAATTATGCTACACACGATTTGGAGTTAGTAGCCGTAGTGCATGTGTTGAAGACGTGGAGACATTTTCTCATCGGAAACCACAGTGAGGTGTACATGGATCACAAGAGTTTGAAGTATATCTTCATGCAGAAGGAGTTGAATCTCAAGCAGAAGAGATGGTTGGAGCTCATTAAGGATTATGATATGAGATTGCATTATCATCCCGGAAAGGCTAACGTAGTAGCTGATGCGTTGAGTTGCAAGAGCCATGTCAACACACTCATGACCGGAGAGTTACCCCAGGAGTTAGCAGAGGATCTTCGTGAGCTATGTTTGGAGATAGTTCCGAGAGGCTATGTAGCAGCATTGGAGATTCACTCTACTTTGATGGAGAAGATCAGAGAAGCACAGAAGAAGGACAAGGAGATTGTCGAGATAAAGGGAAGGATGAGCAAAGGAAAGGCTAAAGGATTTCGTGAGGATGAGCACAATACCTTATGGTTTGAGGACCGCGTATATGTGCCTAATGATCCGGATATCAGGAAGTTGATTCTGTAGGAGGCCCGTGATTCGCCGTATTCGATTCACCCAGGAAATACCAAAATGTATCTGGATTTGAAGGATAGTTTCTGGTGGACCGAAATGAAGAAGGATATTGCGGAGTATGTAGCAGTTTGTGATGTATGTCATAGAGTGAAGGTGGAGCATCAGAAGCCAGCGGGATTGCTACAGCCATTGTCGATACCCGAATGGAAGTGGGATAAGCTAGGCATGGATTTGATCACGGGATTGCCCAGGACTCGTTCGGGCTATGACTCAATATGGGTTGTAGTCGATCGTTTGACGAAGGTAGCTCATTTCATCCCAGTGAAGACCACTTACACCAGTGCTAAGTTGGCAAAGATATACATGACCAGGATTGTATGTCTGCATGGAGTTCCGAAGACCATTGTATCAGACAGAGGAACCCACTTTACCTCAAAGTTCTAGAATCAGTTGCACGAAACTTTGTGTACTAGGCTAGAGTTCTATACAGCCTTTCATCCACAGACAGATGGACAGACCAAGAGAGTCAATTAGATTCTGGAGGACATGTTGAGAGCTTGTGCGCTAGATTATGGATCTAGTTGGGATGACAATTTGCCATATGCAGAGTTCTCTTACAACAATAGTTATCAAGCCAGTTTGAAGATGGCCCCTTTCGAAGCTTTGTATGGAAGGATGTGAAGGACACCATTGTTATGGGATGAGGTTGGAGATCGTCAGTTGTTTGGACCAGATTTGATTAAAGAGTCTGAAGAGAAGGTTAAGTTGATTCGCAATAGACTCAAGGTAGCCCAGTCTAGGCAGAAGAGCTATGCGGATTCTAAACGCAAGGAGACAGTTTATGAAGTCAAAGATAGAGTTTATCTTCGTGTGTCCCCACTTCGAGTAGTTAAGCATTTTGGAGTTAAGGGAAAGTTAGCACCACATTTTGTGGGACCACACAAAGTTTTGGAACGTATGTGAGAAGTTTCTTACAAGATGTAATTGCCAGAAGGATTGTCAGGAGTACACGATGTGTTCCACGTTACCCAGTTGAAGAAGTGCCACGCAGAGATGGCCGCTATACCTCTGAGAGATACAATGCCACTGGAAGCGATTCAGTTGGATAGCGATTTGACCTACAAGGAGAAACCAGTGAAGATTCTCGAGTTTGCCAGCCGAGTCACACGTAGCAAAGTTATCAAGTTCTGCAAAGTCAATGGAGCCACCATACCGAGGATGAAGCCACCTGGGAACGAGAGGAAGACCTACGGAAGGACCACCCTCACCTATTTTCTAGCCAACCCGAATCTCGAGGGCGAGATTCATCTTAAGGGGGGTAGGTTTGTAACATCCCAAATTTTCAATTTGGAATGTTATGCATTAGATCATCTTTGCATATCATATTTCATTGCATTTTTGGCTTGATCCTAGAAATTCTATGCAAACCAAGGACCCACGGAGAGAGTTGGGAATTTCGTTATTTTCATATTTGAGTTTTCTCAAATTTTGAAAAGAGAATTGTTTGATTTTAATTATTTCCACTTATAATATTTCTTTTATAAAAATAAAAGAGAGGGGATAAAATGACTTTCCCAGAGTAAAGAAATATTGGAGATTTAATATTAAAATCAAATATGATTTTTATTTGGAATTTTATCGCTATTTTATTTGTATTAGAGGCCCAAATAAATGTTCGCTTTGTCCGCTACATTTTTAGAGGATGGGGAAAATTTATTTCAGGATTTTTGGGGTCAGTTTAGTATTTCTTTTATTTGTTTTTCTATGCGCGGAATTATTAAAAAAAAGTTACTGACCTAACGGGCCGTGTCCGACCCGGACACTCCAGCCCGGCCGGCCTTTAAGAGGCGAGGCCCGAGCCACCCCAAACCCTACCCGCCAGCCCCCATTCCGCCACCGCCGCCGCCAGCCGTCGTCGCCGCTGCCGCGAGTTCGGCCGCCGCCGCCTCCCACCCACGCCGCCGGAGCACCGCGCCGCCGATCCCCGCAGCCACTCGACCCCGTCGCCGCCCGCCGCCGTCGCCGACCATCACCGGAGCCGTCGCTGTCCCGCCGCCCGCAGACACCGCCGACGAGGTAGTCGCTAGATCTGCCGCCAGCTTTCTCCGAAAACCGTACGGATTTTTTAGAAATCACGGTTGTTTTTTATTTATAGATCAATTTTATTTTTTTATTTCCGGTTTAGTTATTTAGCGAACGCCCGTCCATTCGTTTGTTTTCACGAACGGTTTTCACTCGTTAGCTGCAGACAGCGACCGTTCGTTCGTTAGCCTGTTCGTCAGTTTTTCTTTTTCCAGGGATTTTCCGTGATTATTTTTTATCGCGATTTTTGCCCTGATTTTAGTTTTAGTTTATCTTTTCGCTCGTTTATCGGAATCAGACGATTCAAGCGCCTAGAGTTTGGTCTCGAAGCCCTCTTTACGTTTAACCAACTTAAACAAGTTTTTGCCACTATAAAATTTGACTTAAGTCCAGATTAGTAACCGGAGCTTGTTTCTTTCGCAGTTTGAGTTTCGTTGCTTCGTTTGATTTGATTCTTTTTGCAAACCGGAGTTCTCAAGTTGAACTTTCTGGTTAGATCTCTTATTTGAGTTTTACCCGTGCTTCTAGTTGAGTGCTTATTGTATGCTTGTTTGTTTGCGATAGAGTACCTGTAGTGCGAAGCGTGCTACTACGAGTCCCTAGGTTTCACGGACCATCAGCCAGGCAAGTAACACTTTGATCATACCTCTTTACTACCTAGTTTTATTGCATTAGATCAATCCTCAAAGAATTGCATGGTTAGGATCTGATTAATATGTGGGTCCTGGGAAGTAGATGAGGTAGTACCTATTTTCCTGTTTATTATCAATCCTATGGGTGTTACTTCTACGATGCTTATATTGCTATGCTAAGCTTGTAGACTTGGTTTGGTTCGAGTGATTCATGACAGATGTGATTTTTGTTACTTAATGGTTAACTTAAGGTGGCTACTTTAATACACATCTAGGTGGATTGCTTGAAGGCACCCTGGAGTACCAAGTGGTTGTCAGGGCACCTAGAGAATCCAGTGTTGTCCTAGGATATCCCGGAGTACTCGTGTGATCATCCTACGGTCTGCCACCCAGGCTCAAAGGGATCATAAGATTATTCATGCTAGAAACTTCCGTGTGCAGCCACAATCTATTATGGGCTCTAGCATAGTTGAGTACGTTGCAAGACCTCTTTCAGTGGTGGGCTAGCAGATCTAGGCGAAAGTAGGTGTAACTGTCCACCCAGAGTAAAGAGTTATTGTTTCAGAAAGACTGTGTCTCGATTCTCCGACCATGGATTTATTCGAGTCTTGTGGGGAAAAGTGCGCAAACCTCTGCAGAGTGTACAAACTAATCATGGTTAACCGTGTCCCCGATTATGGACGTTTTGAGTATCTACTTCTTGGATTATCATGTTGATCTCCTCACTCTAAATATAATTTTATTGGGTGTACTGATGATGCTTAATTGGGATTGAATTGGACAAACCTTCTCATTGTTTAACAACCCCCATGATAGTTAAATAAACTTTATTCCTTTGTTGTAGGAAAAAATTGGCTTTATGCAAAACTGTTAACCATAGAGCTTTCCACCAGCCATATATGCATGTAGTGATAGCATTAATTCTGTTCATTACTCTCTTGTGTTACATTGCTAGCATATTCCATGTGCTGACCCATTTCGGGCTGCAACGTTCATGTTGTAGACTTTTTAGACGATGAGTAAGATGCCATAGGTCGTTGTCTTTCACTCAGTGATGCTCTTGGAGTTGATGGACTGACTTTATCTTCCAAGCCTTCCGCTGTTATTATTTTAGATTGCCTTAAGAGATATTTATTGTAAAAGTTCTCTTTGAGACATTCGATGTAATAAGTGTGTGATTGCTACTCTGTTATAAATCCTCGAGTACTGTGCGTGTCAGCATTACCGACACTGATGCACAGAGATCAGACTGTTTGAGCTCTGGTCACTACAGAGGTCCACTAGTCAAAGCCTGTCCGGGGAAAGTCCAA